>NC_044907.1:67267163-67349010 GCF_001633185.2 Quercus lobata | reverse complement strand
CGGAAGCTTTCCTGGCGATGGTGTGCAGTGTGGGTTGTTCTGTTGTGCTTGGGTGGTTTTTTTATTTTTATTTTATGAAATTGGGTTTTAAGGAGTGATAGTGTGTGGTAGTATATTTGATTGTTTTGTGAAATGCTGATGTGTCTTGTTATTATTGGAGGCATAAAATGCTATTTTTATGCCAGATCTGGATGAAATGTTTTCCCTTTATAAAATAGTTCATTGGATAAATTAATTAAGACACAATAGTTCGTTTGACATACGTACGCATTTCTATAAAATAAATTAAAGCAACATTGGATACATGAATAAATTTTTAATTTTTAATCTAAATCCTAACAAAGTAAATAAAAAAAAGTCAAAAAATTCTTAACTGTGATTTAAGTGAAATATGGGAAGTTTTTCCATTGATAGACCATGCTTATGACAAAATATCAAAATAATTGGTCTAGTGTTATAATTTTTCTTTTTTATTTTAAATTTTGGATTAGTTTAGTTTGAAGATATGAATTAGTAGAAGAATGTCCTATTTTGTACATATTTTAAGTAGAGTTAAAGATATAATTTTTTAGTGTTGTTCACTTTTTCCTATTAAATGTAAAGTTTATAGGTATTTCTGAACCACATAAAAATTCAATCTAAAAAGAGGAATCATCTAATAGATAGTATAGATAAACTTTTAAATTAAATTATACTAAAAATGACGGTGAAGTCGGTGCTTTTAAATAAAATGCAATTTGAAATTGTTTTTCCTTTGTATGGGAAAAGATTGACAGCCAACCAGCCACGCTTGAAGGTAATAGAAATAGAAATGAGATACATCTGAAAACAATTGTGGGACTCGATGGATACTTGCCACCTGCAGGCTAAATCAAAGCCCAAAAGAACAAAAATCAAATATATATTTATCAAAAATGAAAAGAAAAGAAAAATTATTGCATCACTAATTATGAAGGAAATTACACATTAGGGCAGCAGAAAAATAGTAACAACTAATTCAAAAAAAAAAAAAATCACCTAAAATGGTAAAGTAAAGAACAAGTTGATATCTTATAAATGTGTATAACATTTTTATATCCACTACAGTTTGTTGTGATTCTAGGTGTACCCACAATAAGAGCCAATTTTGTCTCAGTGAAGGCCATGATGCCAGCCAATTAGGATGACATACTACGGAATGTGACTGTCACAAGAGGATCAGGGTGAAAATCAATGAAAAGTATAGCATCGTGAAAACCAATGAAAGGCTTTTGTTAGAAATTTGGGATTCAAACTTCATCTACACTAAAAACAAATCTGTGCTTTAGCCGATGATAAAAGGCAATCACCATGAAACATACATCATATCTTGAAATTCCATTGTATCTATAATAGAAAAAAAAAATTAATGACTAATATTTTTGTTATAGAATTAATCACTAATAATTTAGAGTAGTCTAATTTATCTAGCAAGTAAGTTGGAATCTTTGAGGCAGCTAGCTCCTATTTAGTTTTGGCTTTTCTATTTAGAGTCCAAATTTGGT
The DNA here is from genome assembly GCF_001633185.2 of Quercus lobata. Lineage (NCBI taxonomy): Eukaryota > Viridiplantae > Streptophyta > Magnoliopsida > Fagales > Fagaceae > Quercus > Quercus lobata. The sequence goes on along the minus strand of NC_044907.1, from coordinate 67,347,487 downwards.
AAGGACAGGGTGTAAAACCCCTATTTTACACATTCAATAATAGATTGCCACATTAACTTTTTACTTAACGAGAAATAGATCCTATTACAGCTAATAACATCCCAATTAACTACCACTTTCATCAACATCTTTGATTTCAGAACAAACTGAAGCCCAAATCTCATCCTTTCTTATCCAAAATAAAATAAAAAATTGAAATCTCATTGTTCCAGCATCGTTGCCGAAGTTTTAATTTTTCAAATATGAAATCTCATCGTTTTTGTAAGTTTGCTCAAGTTTTAATTTTTCTTGATTTCTTCTTTTTCCCAAAATGGATTTCTAGATTTCTCAATCGTTCCCATCGTTCACTCAAGTGAATATTGTTGAGATCTCTTAATTGTTTCAGCAGTCTCGTCCCAATTGCAGTCGTTATTGGATCCTATGTTTCGTGATCTCAAGGTTTATTTCTCTTAATTTTTTTTTTCTTTTTCCCAAAATGGATTTCGAGATACTGACTCTTCATGTAATTTTGAAAATTTTCTTCTAACCTTGTCATTTAGATTTATGTATCTACTCTATTGCGTGATGAGAGAAGCAGATAGATTTTCATAAAGTTATATTGGTTTATTTGAGTTCTTCCAATTTTTTTCATTTGTTGGGTCTATATTGCTTTTGATTTAATGGATTTTGAGTTTTGTGAAGCATATATTAGTAAGGATGGTAAAATCTTACTTTTTGGATTTAAAGATAGACTGAACATTGGGCTGAATGAATTAGTATTCTTTGAAATAATGAACCCATTCGCCCGTCTATACGTCACACTCACACCCATAGTGTGGACTTTTAATATCAATCAAAAGATTTGTTGGTTAGTGCAGGAATTTTTTAATATCAGTCAATAGTGCTTCTTAATGCTCTTGGAAATTATATATATATATATATATATATATATTTATATATTTTGGAGAGAGTTTTAACCTATAGCGTCCGTTTTTGATGATAATTTTTTATTATCAGACTAAGATACTAATCAGTTTTTGGTGTAGGCAGGGATTGAACCCTAGATATCTTATTTAACAATCATAAACTTTACAAGTTGAGCTAATTTTACTGATCAAAGAAATAGTTTTTTCTTTTTTGATGAGAGGTCAAAGAAATAGTTAAATCAATGTAGTATTAACATTTTGGTACGTAGGTTCCAGTTAACTTAACTAGTAAAGTCTCTGATAGTTGTATAAGAGATCTGGGGTTCAATCCCCGCCTACACCAAAAACTGATTGGTGTCTTGGTCTGATGATAAAAAGCAATTATCAGGAGCGGATGCCATAGGTTGAAACTCTCTCTCAAAAAAAAAAAAAAAACATTTTGGTACAAAGGCACATGCACCATATTGGATACCTTTGGTGTTAATTCTTTCGTTCCGCTTCATAAGATAAGATTTGAAAATGGTACTAGAGTTGTGAACAAACATTCAATTGTGTTGACTTGATTGTAATCATTCATGGTACTAACTAATTACAACAAAATAAAGGGACTAAATCACAATATTGCATAAGAAAGGGGAGGGGTAAATAGCAAAAATGTGATTGAAAGGAAAAGCCAGAAACTTCGTAGAAATCATCACCTCACAAGACTCCCAAAAAGCAAAAGTCAAGAAAGGAATTTAAAATTAAAAGTGGCCTTGCAGGTAGTGCCTAATAATACTACGCACTAATGCCTAATGATAGAAAAGAAAGAAGAATAAAGATCACCGAGATTATAGTTATAGATAGTGGTAGAAAATATAGAGATAGAAGCAACCACGCAAAAAGCCACAAAGCACAAACCCTAGGCTTTTTTATAGTGAAATAAAAAGGAAAAGCAATGAGCAAAATGTTGATGACACCTAATGAAATGGCTATTCTTTTACTTATAATTTTCCGTGCTTATTGTCACTTGTGAAGTTTGGCAAAGTCATTGTTTTTAACAACTCTGGTTTTTGGCTTGTAACCATTACTGATAATATGCTAAGTTCAAGGATTGGCCATATAATCTTACTTTGTGTCGAAGCCCTTTACAAACTCATTGAAAAGCTTCACTACATTTTTAGCATGTGCAATGATCTCTGTATAAATTATAACATCATGTTTATTGTGGGTAAAGAAAATGCAATAGAGTTATATGTTAATAACTGACATTATTTGTTATTTTCCCACTCAGCATTATATGGCTCATTCTTTTTTCATTTTTTTTGGCATTCAGGTATTTTTATGAAAAAGAAAAACACACAGAGTTAAAGATTCATGTCAAGACATTACACCCTTTGCTACAACTCACTAGTCAAGACATTACACCATTTGCTACAACTCACCAACCAATCTAATGAACAAGATTCAAAGGAGACAAAACCAAACAAGGGAGAGACTACAAGCAGAGAAAAGCATGATCACTACTTAGATTAAGACAAAACAGTAAAGTATTTTTTAGTGGTTGAGTAGGGTGTTCAAATGAACCTTGCCCTTGTTGTATGTTCATGGAATGAATTTGAACTTCCAAGAAGAAGAATGCAATTTAGGACAGCAGATTGAATGAGAATCTTGATACTATTATAGGTGGAGTCAATAGTGATTTCTCTGTGTGATAAACTTCTAGATTCATGTTAATAGTGATTTTTTGTGTGTGATAAATTAGCAATGGATAAAACCAATGAAAATTTTTTCATTGTATTAGCACCGAAAAATTATGTTGCTAAAAAAATCAATGAAAAATTATTAAACCTGTCACATTTTTTTTTCCTGAAATTTTCTAATCTAAAATAAAACCTATCACATTCATGTGAAATAAAACCAATCACAATTCAAAATATAGGACAGAGGTCCCGCGAGGTATGTGGCGGTAAACGAAGGTCTGGTGAGGGTTGTGGCAGGAGATAGAGGAGCTAAGGAGGAGGGAGATAAGATTTTAGGGACTCTTTTTCACATCTAGTATAATAACGTGAGTTAGGGTTTTTTTTTTTTTAAGATGTTATTAGGTGTATTAGGATGTATTGATTTTACAATGAGTCTTAAGTAAAAAGCTAATGTAGCATGTCCTTATTGGTGGTTGTAAACCAAAGGGTTTACACCCCGTCCTTATTGAATTTATTCTCTTAGTTTAGATATGACCTTGTTAATTTCAATATGAAATCAACAAATGGAGAGGTATAAATTTGAATATTTTTGGTAGGTAGATCATGAGAGTGAGAGCTGCTTGAACTTAAAAAAAAAATACTCAATTAGAATTTTAAAGATTCACTTGGTTGATAACTATTGATGTAAAACAAAGCCATCACTCATCACAATTGATTTATTATGTAATGATATAATCATTGCATAAAATATATCAATTTATGTTACATTAATAATTTACTTTTTAGTTGCCACTTCAATAGCTTTATAGTCTAACGTTTTCCATGACAAACTTTAGGCATTATCTTAGAATTTGCTTTAAATTTTTTACAATTCATGAAAAACTGCTTGTAAGAATACTAGTTAAACGAGTACACAAATTGCTCATCATTGGTCTATTATTCCCTTTTGATTAGGAAAGAAAGTAGAAGTAGCTTATTGAACTACTCCATTAATATGCTTAGTTTTTACTTCACAATTTAAATTTTCTTATTATGATATAATTGATTTTGATAATATATATATATATATATATATATATATATATTAAAAAGTTAATAAAATTGATTACTTTATAAAAATCCACTGAAAAGGTACAACAGAAGTTACAGAATATTGTATTATTATTATTATTAAGTTTTTTCAATGAAATTTGTATTTGAATAAATGATAATAAGTTACAAATTCTTTTAAAAATAATTATGTTGGGATAAGATTCTCCCCCATTAAATCCTTCAATTTCCTCAAACTTTTTAGTCAAATGCAAGACATTTAATATTTATTTAATTTTGTATGATTGATAAAAATTTAAAGAAAGTTGACTATTTAAATAGGAGGGGATCTTATTCTTATCCCAATCTAAATTAGCTTAATTAATGGGAGGTATCCCTTAGAAGATGGGGTTAGGGATTTTGAACCCAACACCTCATGGATTTCGTGATGTTTTTAGAACCATTATACCAACTTATTGAGGTTTTAATTATTTAGTTTAGATATGAGCTTGTTAATTTCAATATGAAATATATTAAAAAAAAAAAGTATAAATTTGACTATTTGTTGGTAGGTAGATCATAAGAGCTGCTTGAACTTAAAAAAAAAAAAAAAAAAAAAAAAAAAAAAAAAAAAAAAAAACTCAATTAGAATTTTAAGATTCACTTGGTTGATAACTATTGATGTAAAACAAAGTCATCACTCATTGCAAGTGATTTATTATAACAATGTAATTATTGGCATAAATTATATTGATTTATGTCACATTAATAATTTACTTTTTAGTTGCCACTTCAAGAGCTTTAAAGTTTACTGCTATTTATTGATTTCCTTATGAAAAGAATTGAAATTCAAATTCCCATTTTCCAGTTTTTGTAACAATTAATTATTTAAGAAAGAAATTACTTTTTTAAAAGGGAAAAAAGAAAAACAAAATTTACTTTCAGGTCCCATGCTATGAACCACATAAAGAAAAGACAGAAAGTAAAAGTAATCCCTTTAAGAATTGTTACTAGTATTGTAGGCAAGACTACAAGAGTTGGCAGTGAAAAACGTGGTTGTTTTGGAAATATCTTGTTATAATAGATATTTTCTGTTGGACCATAAATATTATAGAAGGTGCGTATGCCGTAGATTGGGGGTGTATGGCATATGCACCTTTTGTAAGCCTCGGCCAAACTAGGTTAGAAATGAGATTTTTTGGCTTAGTTCTTGGGTCATAGTTAGGCTTGGGCTTAGATTGTATTAGGCCACTTTCAGGTTAATCTGCTCATTGGGCTCTACACACGATGTTGATAATTTTGGTAACAAATTGATTTCTTGTCATTGGTACTAAGGGTTTGGGAATAAGTCGGTACGAAATGCGATGTCCACACCTATTGTTAATGATAATTTGGCCCTATGAAAACTCATAGACATGGACGCATATATGGTAATCAAAATTTAATTGAGGGCAGCAAAGAGAATGTACCATGCATATGAACCCAGGGAATTAAGAGAGATATGAAGCTCCAAAATCTGGTACTTTTGTGGATGCAGTGAAAGTGTTATCTTATAAGCTCTATTATGTAATACCTATCAAAACTTTTATTTTCAAAAAATAAAAGCAAGTTACTGTCTTTTCAATTTGGTATTTTGTGGATGTGGGAGGTGTTTGTCAACATATGATGACTTATAAGTACCATATTGGACTCTTGGTAAATTTCATGACAATTGACTTATAAGCACCAATTGGACTCTTTGGAAACTTCACAGCTACCATTCAACATAATAAGGCCATGATGAGAAAGGAGGGGGAATTTCATTCAAATGAGAAAAGGAGAAAAGGATAGCAGAATATATGGTACAAGGCCAGAAAAACACAAAAATCCATAAGCAATTAGGTATAGAAAGAAAAGAAATGGACCCTTAGGTAGGTAAATATGAGTTCGGGGAAAGACAAACATAATTGAAGGGGAGCCACAATGTGTGGTTGGCTGGTGAAGTGGAAGAGTAAGCTATGAATTATATCTCCTCACATAGAAAGAGCCAAACCATTTGTCAGTGACTTCAAATTCTTGGCTTTGTTAATCTAGAGGATGACATAATTGGCCGACGACCATCGACTCTTGGGAAATTTCATGACAATTAATTTCAAGGTTCCTAGACTTTCCTTTTCAATTTGTGGACAAACTTCTTCATCAATTATTTAATTTTTATTTTTTGTTCTGTTTGTTTATAGTTAGATAGCTCCAACAAATAGAAATCTAATATCAAAATATTGGGAAAAATGACAAGAGACCCCTTGAATTATGGAGTAGTAGTCATTACACCCGTTGAACTTTTATTTTGGTCAATTTATTTCTCAAACTTAACAAATTAGCCAAATTAATGCATCTGTTAAGGCTTCTGTTCAAATTAACGACACTCACGTTGACACCCACGTGCAATAGCCAAACACCCAAACCACCTGAGAGAGAGAGAGAGACAAAGCTAGAGTTCAAGCTCAGAGAGAAGCTGAGAGGAAAGAGACACCATGATATTGTCGGAGTTCATGATCCTGCCGCCGCTTACCGTACCCACTGCCGATCTCGTTGTTCCCACTGTCGATCTCGCCATCCTTGGCTCCTCTAGACTTGCTTACTAAAAATGATATGGTCTCTTCAGTGGATTCTTAATCCTTTCTTGGATTCTCCGTGAAGTTGCTGTTGGATTCAATCATTTCAAAGCGTATATTTTGTTTTTTTTGAGGTAAAAGATAGAAAAAATGTCATTATTAAAACGTATTTTTTGCTTAGTTTCCAACGTTTTTCAAGTCGTGTTTTGTCAGTCTGGGTTAATTTGCTTAGTTGATGCGTTCTTTATTTGGGATTGTTTAGTTTGATTTTGATATGGTGTGTTAGTTCTTGTATATTGGTGATTGATGGTTCTTATGAAGTTTGGCGATGTCGCAGCCCCTCCGTCCCTTGAGCTTCTCTGTGTGTAGACTCCCAAACACACTATTTCTATCAGAGTTGAACTCTAGCTTGCGAATTGCGATGGTTGGACCACGAAGGGCGGCTGTCACTCTCTCATTTGAGCTTCTCTTTCTAGTTTCTATCAGAGTTGAACTCAGTTTTAGTGGTTGATTAAAAAAACACCTTTAGTAATTTAATTGCACGTGAGTGTCGTTAATTTGAACTGAAAGACTTAACAGGTGCATTAATTTGGCTAATATGTAAAGTTTAAGGAGTAAATTGGCTAAAATAAAAGTTGGGGGTGTAATGGCCACTATCCAATAGTTCAAGGGGTCTCTTGGCATTTTTCTCCAAAATATTTACTTAACTTGACTGACTTTTTTTATTATTTATTATTTTTATTATTTTTAATTGCATGCAATTGATTGCAATTTTTTCTTGTTGTGCTTTTACTTTTGGAAAACACAAAAAGTATTTCTTGCTTTCGGCCATGTCCATGGGGCAACCCCACGCCAAACCCACATAAGTGGATTACACAAAGATTTGCCAACTTTTATATATATGGGAGGGTATCAAATGCAAACTTTTCTTTTGAGGTGGGTCACAGACAAACTTTACAACCAACTACTCTTCTTTCTCAATGCGTTCAGTTCTTAATTGTTTCATTTGCTTTGTTTGGAGAGAAGGCATGATTTGTGGAAAGAGTGGTAAAGTTTCTTACGTACGTTTGAATAGATATTAGTGTGGAAAACGCCTGTTTACAGTGCTGGTTGTCTTTTACCAGGTACCTCCTTGGAAGAAAGGAAGAAAAATTGTAGACGCATGTTTACAGTGTTCTTTTTACAAAAAGATATGCATTATTTGTTTTCTCCTACACCCCACTCCCATACTTTCTTCTCTTCGGTTGCATTCAAACGCATTACCTGATGCACTGATCTGATTCCTATTTCTTTCTCTGATTCAATTCACTCATTTCTTAATCTTCTGTTTATAGATACCATGATGGCTTTCCTGAACAATAAAGGAGCCTCTTTTTCTTTTCCTTCCACTCGCCAATGGAATTATGATGTCTTCTTGAGCTTTAGAGGTGAAGATACTCGTGAAGGTTTTACCAGTCATTTATATAAGGCTTTGTGTGACAAAGGCTTTTACACCTTCATCGATGATAAACCTTGGAGGGAAGAAGAAATTTCGGAAGAACTTATCCAAGCCATAAAAAATTCATCGATTTTGGTTATTGTCTTCTCTGAAAACTATGCAGAGTCCATATGGTGCTTGGATGAACTTGCTGAGATTGTTGATTGTAGTGAAAAGGATCATGAGGTTCAAATTTGTCCAATTTTTTACAATGTTGATCCATCAGAAATACAAAATCAAAAGGGTAACTTTGGAATAGCACTGGCTAATCATGAAATGAAGTTCGAGAATAATAAGGACAAGGTGCAGAGGTGGAAGGATGCTCTAAGCAAAGCCGCTAAAGTATCTGGATGGCATTACATGAAAGGGTATGTATCTAATAGATGATATCATGATTCAAGAGTTTACTAATTTTATATTGCTAATCTAGTTTGTCATAACCACTGCATGCAAAAGTATTCTATTTTGATCATATCATCTAGTATGAAGTTAGTTAGTCTACAAAGGTCCAATTACAAGTTTCTCTCATGTATTTTTATACTTCTAATATGATGTTCATATCCATGACAGTTATCAAAGATATGAATAATATTCCAATTACTTTATTTAAAAATGTGTCAGCTGTGTGTTATAACTCACAACTAGATATCTTAAATTTGTAGTTTATCTTATAGTTTAACTAATTATATGTTTTCTTATGCTATGTGATTGTCAGTTGCTCTACATATAAATCTGAATCTCACTTCATTCAAAACATGTTGAAGAGATATCAAGTGCTAAATTAAATTGGATGCCGCTATATGTTGCTAAATACCCAGTTGGAATAAATTCTCGTGTAGAGGACATAGAGTCACTTTTAGATATTGGGTTAGATGAATTTTGCATGGTAGGGATTCATGGCCTTCCCGGAGTAGGAAAGACTACAATCGCAAAAGCTGTTTATAATAAAATTGCTAAACATTTTGATGTAAGCAGCTTTTTAGTGAATGTTAGAGAAAATTTGGGGATAGATGCTGGCATAATCACACTACAAGAGCAACTTCTTAATGACATCTTAGTGGATGAAAATTGGAGAGTGGGCAACATATTTAGAGGAATCAGCTTAATAGAGAAGAGACTTCGTTGTAAAAAGGTTTTTTTAATTCTTGATGATGTCGATGATTTGACAAGAATAGAGAATTTGCTTGGAAAATGTAATTGTTTGCTCCTAGAAGCAGAGTCATTATAACATTAAGAGATAGATGCTTGTTAGCTGCCCTTAAAGAAAAACTTTGTAAAAGTTACAAGGTCAAGGGATTCAAGGTTGAGCAATTAAACAAACATGAAGCTCTTCAACTCTTCAAAGACCATGCCTTTTCGGGAAACAAACCTCATGATGAAGATTATTCTAAACTTGCAACTAAATTCATAGATTTTGCCAATGGCCTTCCACTAGCTCTAGAAATAATAGCTTGTGATTTGTGTGGAAAAGCTAAAGATGAATGGGAAAGTGCATTAGATATTTATAACAAAATCCCCAATGAAGACATTAAAAAAATACTTAGAGTAAGTTACGATGGATTGCATGAAACAGAGAAAGATATTTTTCTTGATATTGCATGCTTCTTCAAAGGTTGGAACAAAGATTATGTTGTAAAGATATTAAATGCTTGTGAATTACGACCTGGCTTTGGTATTCCGAGACTTGTTAATAAGTGTCTCATAACTGTTGACGGCTCTGGTAGATTGTCAATGCATGACTTGATACAACAAATGGGTAAGGAAGTTGTTCGACAACAAGCACCAAATATTCTCAGAAAACGTAGCAGGTTATGTTTTTATAAGGATTCACTTAAAGTACTAACTACAAATAAGGTATAAGTTCTTTTTCTTCATTTGTTTTGTTCTTTAAATTTTTTTCATTACTAGCTACAAGTATTTTATTTGTTGTTTAATTTTTTTTAACATTTTATAAAATATTAGTTCATCAGTATTTTTTGTTTTTTGCTTAAAATTTCAAAACTATTATACATTTTGAAAATTCTATCATTTTCTATGGTTGACTTGATGCTTCTCCAATTAGGGATCAAAAAACATTCGAGGCATAATGTTGCATTCACGTCAACAATTAGAGGTGCAACTACACACTGAAGCTTTCAGAAGGATGGAAAATCTCAAATTTCTAATAGTTGAGAATGTACATATTCATAAACCACTTGAATTTCTTCCCAAAAATTTAATACTTCTTAAGTGGCCCCAATATCCTTTTCACTGGCCATCAGAATATTTTGCTAAACAACTTGTTGCTGTTGAGATGCCACATAGTTGCATTAGATTGCCAAGGCTATTCATGCAGGTATGATTATGTGTATTTTTAAATTGTTTTTGTTAAATTTTTATTTCAAATTTTGTTTTAGTTAACCTTTGATTTTTTGCCCCCTACAGTGCCGGTTAGAAAATTTGACAGACATCGATCTTCAAGGTTGTAAATTTATTACGATTTTACCTAAATTATGGGTCCCAAATTTAGAGAATTTGAACCTCTCTTATTGTGAAAACTTAGTTGAGATTGATGAATGCTTTGGATATCTTGAAAAGCTTAGAATATGGTATCTCAATGGTTGCATAAAACTTCAGTTTCTTCCAAGCCAACTCAGGTTGAAATCTCTTTATTCTTTTTATCTTACTGGCTGCTCAAGGCTTGAGAAGCTCCCTCATTTTCATCAAGAAATGGAATGTTTAAAGGGTTTATATTTAAGTGGGAGTGGTATTAGAGAGGTGCCTTCATCAATCGAGCATCTCACTAAGCTTAATACATTAATCCTTCATAATTGCAAAAACCTTCGGGATCTTCCAGATAGCATTTATAAATTGCGAAGGCTTCGGGAATTGTGGACTTCTACTACCAAATTGAGACCGATGTGCAATTCTTTTGATAGCTCTTCCGAGGGCTATGAATTATATCTTTTAACGATGCCTAACTACTTCCCTGCATTGGAAATTTTAAGTCTATCTTCAAACAATATTGTTACCATCCCTGAAAGCATTAGCAGATTTCCCAAATTAAAATACCTTTCTATTACGAATTGCAAGCTTCTTCATGAAATTCAAGGACTTCCCCAATCGATAAGAGAGGTTCATGCGAACAATTGCATGTTGTTGGATACCCAATCAGCAAGCAGGCTATTAAATCAGGTCTCCCTCTTTCTAAATACCTTACGAGATTTGCTAAATGAAAACATATCTTGAATTTTCTAATTGCATGCAGGTAATAGAAATGACTGGGATTTTACCAAATAGAGTATGTGGCAGTGCAAGAAGCACCAATTACTTCCCATCTGAAACTGAAGATGGAGACATATCAATGGATCGGCAGTTCTCCAATCATTTCCCATCTGAAACTGAGGGCGTTGAATATGAAGATCGGGACGTTTATCGAATTATGATTTTTTGGGGAACTAAGATGCCAGAATGGTTTAATCATCAAAGTGTTGAAAATTCCATATTTTTCTGGGTTGGTCGCAAATTTCCAAAATTGGTTGTCTGTGTTGTTCTTGGACGAGAGGGCTTTTATGGCTCTGTTGACATTTCCATCAATAGTTATAAAAAACGTGAATATGAGCATATTAGACACTCTGGAAATAATTGTAATCTACATTTATTTTCTCCACCTCAACGGTCTCTACAGGAGCATTTGAATGAATCAAATCCAACTGACCAGAATCATGTTAAGGTTTCATATAGAATCCATTACCAGAATCTTGTTGATGTTACATATAGAAACGCGAATGGTATAAAAAGGTGGGGGGGGTCCACGTAGAATGCACCTGTCCTTCTCAAGAATTTGCTATACCTAACTTGCCCCTTATCACGGCTGGACATGATGATGAAGTTGATTACAACAAATGAATACAACTTAGCCTTGGTGGTTTTTGTTTGTTAACTTCAGTCTCTATTCATTGTCGTTTCTTTCTGTTTTCTTCTTGCATTTGATGACAAGGTATGTTTCCCCTTTTGATAATACTGTTTCATTTGTGTCTTTTACCCAACGGCAAAGGATATCATATCAACTTATAAATATTTATTGTGTTTCTGTAAAAACAATTGGGAACTGAATAAGTTTCTGAACTGAATAAGTTTCTGTAAAAACAATTGGCAAAGGATGTCACAATTGTGTCTTTTTTGGTTAATGAAATTGATTGGGATGGTTGCAGTTGAAGTCACTGGTAGGCCCTAGATTTCCTTCTACCTTGGATGTGAGCTCAGTCTTGTCTTCTTTTGTATGATTTTGTTTTTTTATATCTGATTTGTCAAACTGAGATGCAAAATTTCTGCTCAGCTTACCATGTGGCCTTATTGTGGTGAGGAAAAATCTTGCAATTGTTTCCTGGTTTTATTTATTCGTTTAGACTTAATTGGTTTCTTAATTTAAAATGGCTGTGCATTTTAATTTCGAAGAAATGCACATTTTTTCTTATTTCTTATTGTTGTTATTTTTCCGAAGTAATGAAAAAGTCTAAGAAATGGGACACAAGAAATGCAAATTCTGGAACAGCTTTCAAGATTATCTTCTGTATAATCCTAACAAGTTATGAGGCTGATATAATACTGGCCAAAATTGTGTGCAGTGACATCTTCCTTATGTGTAATTCTATATTTTAAACATCGTAAGCATTAGATAGTATTTCAATTAGGTAGTATCACTGTCCTCTGCCATTATTTCTTCCGGTTCAACCTGAATTACTTGAATTTTACAACTAGTGAACAAATCTATCAAAGGCCCATGTAAATATGAAAATAAAATTACATTCAATGCTTAACTGGACAAATGAATTAAAGTTAGATTTTATTCAAGTTCATTAAAATCCAACTCTTTTATTCTTTAAGAACAAGCCACATTGCTTTGGCCACGGACTGTTTGTAATATTGATGCAAAAGGGACATCTCCTGAGATAGTTCTTCTAACTCCTATAGATAAATTCATAATTCATAATTCACCATTATCACATTGCTTTGGCCACGGTCTGTTTGTAATATTGATGCAAGAGGGACATCTCCTGAGATAGTTCTAACTCCTATAGATAATTCCTAATTCATAATTCACCATTATCACATTGCTTTGGCCACATTCTGTTTGTAATATTGATGCAAAAGGGACATCTCCTGAGATAGTTCTAACTCCTATAGATAATTCATAATTCACCATTATCATATTGATGCACAAGGGACATATTCTGAAATAGATACAACTCCCTTACATAATCCTGAACTATCATAAATGAGAAAAATGTATAACCAATTCCATCAAATAATGGGAAAGAAAATTAAATAATCCCATGCAGGGTGAAGAGATGTTCCCATTTATGCAGCAGCAACAGAGGCACTCTCACTCTCTGTACATTGAAATCGAACAAATGTCATCCTTCATCAAAGAGGAAATGAAATATAATTTTGAAACAAGTAAATACTCAAAATTCTGATAGCAAATATAACAAGTTTTTCATAATTTTTACTTGAAACATTGGGGAATCACTGTTAACATCTTAGAAGAAACCACCCAGTGGAAGATCATAATTCTCGGGGAAAAACAGCAACAAAAATCATAATGACTAGTAGTAGGTAATCCATGTCATATAGGTACCAGAAAACTAATATATGATTCGTTCAAACCATGCATATGACAAAGAGAATTCCATTGGCACTCCTTTATGCTAAATTCTGTGTCAAAAACTTCAGCTGTAATATCAAAATTTCATTGTAGTTTTATTTTTTTATTTCTATATTTTTGCACTGTATCAAGCTTTGCTGAATTGCATGCAGCAAAGACTCAATGGGAAGTACTGATTATAGATGAAGCTGCTCAGCTTAAGGAATGTGAATCCACCATTCCTTTACAACTTCCTGGCAACTGCCTCCCTATTCTCATTGGGGATGAGCGGCAACTTCCTGCAATGGTTAAAAGCAAGGTTTAAAGTTTTATCTGTCTTTCTGTCTTTACGAATTATTAATAGATTTCATGTATCCTTAAAATTTGCTATTATCTGGTTTCTGAGAAAGCTGAATTTGGAAGAAGTTTGTTCCAGTGGCTGGTATTACTAGGACAAAAGAAAGAACTTCTTATTGTCCAGCACAGGATGCATCCATCCATAAGCTTATTTCCAAATAGGGTGTTCTATGCAAATTAGATTTTGGATGGCCCCAATGTCAAAGAAAGAAGGCAGGAAAGGAGTTTCCTTCAGGGAAATATGTTCGGCTCCTACTCTTTCATTAATGTAGCACATGGAAAAGAGGAATTCAATAACAGCCACATTCTCAAAAATATGGTTGAGGTTGCTGTGGCGTCTGAGATAGTTGCAAGCCTTTTCAAAGGTATGTCTAAATTTGGAACTAATCCTAATCTCAATTTCGTTGAAATGTTAGACTAGGAATTTTAAATTATGGTCAACTTGATGATAGATCATTTTATGAGTACAATGCCTCACTTTTTTATTTGTTTCTCTTGCCACAGCTAAAGAATCTATTTGCACAACTAAGAAAGTTAAAGTTGGTATCATCTCACCATACAAGGCACGAGTCTTTGCAATTGGAGAGAAGGCGAAAAACTACAGTGCTGATTCTAATGATGACTTCTCAGTTAGTGTTCGCTCTGTTGATGGGTTCCAAGGTGGTGAGGAGGATGTGATAACTGTCTCTAATGGAGTAGTTGGTTTTCTTAAAAATCATCAAAGAGCAAATGTGGCACTAATCCATGCAAGGTAATACATTCTTGAGTCTTGACATATTTTGAGGTTTTGGTGGCTTTTGCAATCAATAGGCACGCTTTCACTCTGCAGGCATTCCTTTGGATATTGGGAAATGAAGTGACTTTAAATAAAAGGTGCACTATTTGGAAGGATTTAGTCATCAACGCCAAGAAGTGGGGGTGTTTCTACAATGCTGATGAAGACAAAAACTTTACTCAGGCTATTATAGTTGCCTTGGTTGAACATAACCAATACACATTTTACTCAACATGGATTCCTTTCTGTTCAAAAAGGCCCAATGGAAGGTATGCTGATTAAATTATTTTTTTCTATGCTTCTTTTATCAAAAATTACGAGTTGAAAAATTCTTTTATTTCATATATGGTAGTTTTCTTTTTGACAATATGAAGAATTTATTGACCTCAACTTCTATTTTGTCCATAAAGTTAGTATGGTTTGTTCATAATATAATAAAGCTGCTCAAAAAGTGAAGGGGAAAAGATTTAATCATTATGTCTCAATTTTGTTCTTCCCCTTGAACAGATATTATCAGGGGAACAACATATTAAAATTGATTTTACATATCCAAGTGAGTTCATTTTAATTAATTTCCATTTACTTCTTAGTTACAATTTTATGCTAGGAACCAAAGCATAGATAATATTCAATATAGGAGGCTGAGGCTTTTGGAATTTGAATTCCATATTCCTCAATTCATTAGGTTTAAACAATAATCAATTGATCCTCACTAATATTTTATTTTTTATTTATTAATATAGGTCTCTTTCAGCAATGACTTTTTGAAATCCATGTCGAAAGTTGAAAATGCTGAGACTTTTAAAGAAGTGCTTACTTTATTGGAAAATCTTGCAAATGGTTGGCATCAACCTCTCGAAATGAAGAAACTCTTTTACCATCATGGAACTTCTTCCCAATTATTAGAGCAGTACAAGGTCAATGGGTTGCTAAATCTTGTTTGGACAGTTGGCATACTTGAGGAGAATTCATATTACATTCAGATTTTGAAGGTCTGGGACATTTCGCCATTATCTGAAATACCAAGACTAGCAAATTGTCTTGATGTCTTATTTGAGAATTACATAGTGGATAAGATGAATTGCTGCAAACACAATAGTCTTACATATGCATTTGTCTGTATTCATGCTTGTCAATTAGCTTTTAATTTTTTCCATGATTGTGGAAGATGGAATTTCTGAAGTCAAAATGGTGAACTTTTTATTTTTTTTCCTACTCTACAATCTTTGAACCTTTGACGTTGGGGATAGCCACAAATTCAGCTAACCACCTATTGTAGTTAGCTTTCCTGGTTGGAGGCAACAAGGAATAATCAAGTTGGCCTTAACCAAAGAAATCTGTTAGAGTTTTAGATGGCAGTTCAAGATTCTTCATCTATTAATATAAGTTTGTATATATATATATACATATATATATATATTGTACACACATAAGTATAACTAGACAGGGAGAGACAAGACCTCGATATATTTTAATAATTACTACTTAAGCAAGGGCATTGTTCTAGAATATGTGCGTTAGGCTTGAAGGGTGTGGGAAAGAAGAAAATTTAAAATTTTATGTTAGATTTCTCAAATTTGGGAAAAATTTGTGTTGTGGAAACCTAACTCAAAGTTTTATTTGCTATAGGTCTTTGGTTGTTCCAATGAGATGGCCGATCGACTCAAATAGTTGTACTAAAGCTGATCCCGTGCAATCACTATCAAAACCATTGGCTTCACTCAGTATGAGGGATGATTCAAAATCATCATCTACAACTTTTAAGTAAGTAACAAGTTCAAATTTTCAGCAATTATTTTATTAGTCAAACTTTAGAATAGCTTAAACAAATTTAAATAGAGAGTGTAGGGAAGTTTTTATTCAATTTTAAGTATGCATTACATTGTTGAATGGGAGTTACCATACTGTTGGAGTAATGTGTCGGTTAAAAACATCAATAGCAAGTTTTGTTATGCTTTAGGCCAACTAGCACTACTACTTGTTGAAATCCTGATACTGCACATAATGTGACCAAAAAATGTTCATGCTAGTATTGGAAGAAATCCCAATAGAGGACTTAAAATTATGTCTAGATACAAGTGATTTTCTTTCCTTTGACTTTTGGTGGTCCTTGTCTAAATGGAAAATTCCCAGGTCATACAATATTAGATCACTAATTACTTTTGATAATAGCTTTTGTCATTATCAGTATATTTCCTGATTTGTGACACATCTAATTATCATTAGTGATATATCATATATTATTATTTTGGTGTGCAACATTGTAAAATAATTCCTTTGTAACCTTATTTTGACTGGTATTTTGAAGGCTTCAATCTACATAATCAGAACCTCATGTCATTTTTCTTCCTTACTTTCTCTCATGTGAGAAAACCTGCATGTTAAATTGAGGGCTAGTTTGAAGAACTTACTGTTTTTCCAATCAATATGATATGCACAAATAAGTCTACTATGGGGAGAAGTGATGTCACAAAGTGGTTAAGAAATTTTCCTGATGACTTATGAGGTATGTTTACATTCTTCTTGGGACAACTAGTAATTTATCATGATCAATCATTGAATAAATATTTGAATTTAAGTAGTAGTTTGAAAATGTTGTTTAATATCTTATTATTATTGGATTCTAGCTAATATGGATAAATCTATAATTATCACTTCTTGTTCTGTTTGGATGCAGGTCATTGGGTTTGCAGTCATGATTCCTCAAACAAAGATCATAACCATCACCTGCCATGTTTCTTACATATTAAACATGTCTTGCCCATCTTAACTACATTCAACGCACATTTGTTCTTGTTTTCTTTTCTTTTTCTAAAATATTGAAAAACTCTACTATGTTTAGAGGATTTGAACTAAGAATACAATACTCTTTTGAAAAAGACTACTGCCCATCTCTCCGTAATTGCAAGCAAAAAAGCATTTTGGTCTTATTTGCACAAAGTGCTTGATCTTCTAGACAATAAAACTAGCATTGCATCATGATCCTGCATTATTGCAATTTCTCAGACTGCTTGATCATCAACAGTGATGCAGCAACCTATACAAAACAATCAAATGCACAATTTCAGTCTAATAAATGAACACCTGCTATCTTCTGCTAGAAAGTTTCTGATTGTGAATTATATATAGCTCTCAGACCTTACTCACTTTTGAGTGTCCCCATCCAACATTTTCTCATATGCTAAGATACACAAGAGGCTGTGATTAAGGAGACATCTTGCATCTTCTAGACGACTTATGACTTTCATAGAATAGTATTATAGCAACCAAGAAAGAGAAAAGTTAAAGGAAACAACATCGCTGCTCATGATTAGTGCCTACTTATGAGATAAATGACAATCAGCGGCCTACACTAGCAAATTTTTTTTTCCCAGTATTACCTTATGTGAAAGTAAATTTTCTAGTCAATATCAAACTAGTCAATCAATAAATTGACAAAATTTTTCCTCCTTTAACTCTTATATTTTAACTTCTTTGTGCTCATGTAGAATATGTGTATCATCTAATATTCTAGATTATAGAGTATAAGGAATATACTTATTAAATAAAAAAAATGATATATTTGTCTATCGTAATTTGTACAGAGGAAAGCATTCATTTATTCTATATTTTTTGTCCATCTACATATTTTGCAATAATTGTATACAATTGTTTAATTTTCCTTTAATGTTTGATTACATTTCAAATATAATTATACTTTGTAGCATGCTTAAAGTAAATATATATATTTTGAAAAACTATCTCATGCATCGCACGGATTAGCGACTAATCTATATATATATATATAACCAAAGCCTCTGAAACTCTCACAATTTTTCACATCAACACAATATTTAAATAACATTATCATTTTATTTAAATAAAATTATTTTTGTTTAGTCCAAACTTAATAAAGAGTGAAACTCTATCTCTCTAACAGGTCCAACTTAAACTCAAACTCAAACGTTGATAATTTATCTCCAAATTTGCGAAGTTAATCATGAACACTATAAAAGTAATGCAAACCCCAATATATATTTTTTTAAGCCGAGTAGAGGTATGAACTCTTCTTATGTTATTTTCTTTTCCTCTACTTTGTTAAAAATATATATATATATATATATATATTTTTTTTTTATGGTTTTCATGTATTTTTTAAAAAGTAATTTTCATACATGAACCACCAAACTCTCTTTAGCAATTTTTTACAAGATAAAAAGCTTGCAATAATTGAAATTGTTCTTTTGAATGTAAGCCATCTTTCTCTTATATTTCTCTATTGTTTAGTGTTATATATATATATATATATTTTTTTTTTTAATAATTTCTAAGCCATGAATCATCTGATTTTTTTAATATTTTTGGTCTTTCAAAAGTTTTAATATCTGAATTTTTGAGTTATTCTTTTGCAGTATTTGAAACTGTCTGACAAATTTTTTGTGTGCCATTGTACACGTTCAAACATTGGCTTCTTCATCAAATTGTAACACAAATTGAAGTCATATAAGAGCAAATCATGCAATGGTGTAGTTTCTTAATCAATTTAAAATTTTATAAAATTATTTTAGTCTACCTCATAAATAAGTAAGTTTCCATGCATAGCACATGTTAGCGACTATATATATGTGTGTGTGTGTGTGTATATATATATATAATCGAAATCTCTGAAACTCTTACAATTTTCCACGTCATCACTATTTTCTTTTTCTTTTTATATTTTATATATTTATTATTTCTCTTCAACGTGTAAATATCTTATTAAGTATTACAATAGTTTAGTTTAAGTAAAACTCTATTAGATATATGTTTCAAGAGCTTGAAAATTCTACTTCAACTAAAATTCTATAACAAAAATTTCAACAAATATAAACTCCTGCCAAGGTCAAAACTCTTCATACTCACACAAATTTTCACAAAGAAAACACACACGGCAAATTGAAGCCAAGGAAGGAAGCATGAAGGTTCAGAAGAAACAAAGAATTAAAAGAGATGATGACAAAGACGAAGACAACATAATTGAAGGTTCATGCTATTATGATTTCCTTTTTTTTTTTTTTTATTCTACACTTTTTCACTATAACGTATAATAAAAATCATTGCTCAAAAATTGTTTTCCTCATAATTTATATATAGATAAAATTATTATTTTTTGGAGGAAATGTGGTGGGGTTCATAAACAAAATCTGGTAAAACATAAAAGCAAAACTATCTTTTAATTATTTTAAGTTTAACACGCATTCACACAACCAAACGTTAACCATTGTTTTCAGGCCTCTCCTAAAATTGAGTTGTTCAGGCGGTTTTGTAGGCTTGGTTTTTAATTTTTAATTACTATTTTTATTTTTTATTTTTAAATATAATCCTCAACCACAACTACTAAATCATGATCTAATATATTTTTATTTTTTTGTGGTCGGCTATAGATCTTTTAAGATATTCGTTAGGATTGATTACATATATTTGTTATTATCATTTTATTTAAATAAAATTATTTTTATTTAGACTAAATTTAACAAGGAGTGAAACTCTATCTCTTTAACAAGTCCAACTTAAACTCAAACTCATCATTATCATTTTTTTAAAACAAAATTATTTTTGTTTAATCGAAACTTAACAAGGTGTGAAACTTTATCTCTCTAATAAGTCCAACTTAAAGTCAAACACAAACGTTGATAATCTATATAAAAACAAAAATTCTAATAAGTCTCAAAAAGAAAAAAGAAAAAAAGAGACTCACATTGAAAATAGGACTCAAAAAGAAAAAAAAAAGAAAAAAAAAAGAATCACATTAGATTAAGAAAAGGAGAGAAAGAGAGAGAGATTCCTGTTAGGACTCTCTCTCCCCTCCTCAAAGTCCTAACAATTACCACCTCAAAACCCTAAACTTAACTTCACTTTAGGTTTCAAAAGAAAAAAAAAAAAAAAAAAAAAAAAAAAAAAAAAAAAAAAAAAGAGGACTCCTATTAGGAGTCTATTTTCCCTCCTCAAAACCTTAGCAATTACCACCTTAAAACCCTAAACTTAACTTCACTTTAGGATTTTTTTTTTTTTTTTTTTTTTAAAACGCAAGCAATCTGATTTAACTTTCTTCTTTGATTAATGAATTTTATGTCGGATTTGTTTAGATTGTTATTATTAATAAAATTTCAATTCTACATATGTGGATATTTGTTTATATTGTTATTAATGAATTTTATGTTTTTTGTCGAATTTTTTATTTTCTTTCATATGTGCCTGAGATTTTCTTTCTATCTTATTCTTTTATTATATTTAGAATTGATTTTCTTTCACGTATTTGGGTTAATCTCCATATTTATATTGACATTGCTTGTGGGTTTGGCTTTTGGGTTGAAATTTCTACTAATTATTTTTTTATATTGTACATGGCAGATAAAACATCTCTATTTTTTTGGAGAAAAATCAAAGCTACAACCTATGTCTTCCAGTCTAGGGAGCGATAAATTTTTATTTTGTATGTTATATATAAATTTGTTGAATTTAGTTTGGTTTTGAAGTAGAATTTGGGGATTCTATAAATTTTGAAGTTTTAAGTCTTGGGGTTTTTGGTATTTGCATCTCAGTAGGTTGATCTAAATTATTATTTTATATTGCAAATGGAAGATAAAACATCTCTATTTTTTTGGAGAAAAATCAAAGCTGCAGCCTATGTCTTCCAGCCTAAGGAACGATAAATTTTTATTTGGTATGTTATATATAAATTTGTTGAATTTGGTTTGGTTTTAAAGTAGAATTTGGGGATTCTATAAATTTTGAAGTTTTAAGTTTTGTGTCTCAGTAGGTTGATCTTAATTCTTCACCTTAAATGCATTTTATTTAGGTTCATGTGATTTTTTGTTTTCTTATTAAAAGCTATGATTTTTGGTTGATTAATTATTTGTTTGGATTAATTTCAATTAATTATTTGTTTGGATTCAACATAAAAGATAATGGAATTATGTATTATAATTTTGATATTGTTTCATATTTTGAATTGTCTATATTGTTATTGTTACGAGAAAGTCATATTACTACTCAAATTTGAAACTTGGTGTGTCTTCCTCATATCATGACCTTTGTTTATATATTTGCAGTTTATATATATATATATATATATATATTTTAGAATCATTTGCAGTTTATATTAGTTTTGAGTGTGTGTGTGTATATATAACTATTGGGAGTTTTGCTTTATTAATTTAAGAATTGTAAATTACTCTGTATGTTTCGGTAACTATGCACTTGCAACTCAATAACGTTCAATGTTAGACAGCACTTCTAAACTATGGAAAAGTATAGAAGTTAAATATTTTTTCATTTTTTTTCAAAGTCAATAGTTTTTTCGTGCATCACATGGGTTAGCGACTATTCTATATATATATAACCAAAACTTCTGAAACTCTCACAATTTTTCAAGTAAACACAATATTTAAATAAAATTATCATTTTATTAAAATAAAATTATTTTTTTAGTTCAAACTTAACCAGGAGTGAAACTCTATCTTTCTAATAAGTTTAACTTAAACTCAAACTCATTATTATCAGTTTTTTTAAATAAAACTACTTTTGTTTAATCAAAATTTAATAAGGAGTGAAACTCTATCTCTCTAACAATTTCAACTTAAACTTAAACTCAAATGTTGATAATCTATAAAAACAAAAATAATGATAGGACTCAAAAAAAAAAAAAAAAAAAAAAGGGAAGAAGAGGAAGAAGACTAACATTGAAAAAAGAGAGACTCACGTTCATAATCGTGGGTTTGGTTTTTGGGATGAAATTTCTACTAATTATTTTTTTTATGTTGTACAATGGCAGATAAAACATCTCTATTTTTTTTGTAGAAAAATCAAAGATGCAACCTATGTCTTTCAACCTTGGGAACAATAAATTTTTATTTAGTATGTTAGACTCACTTTGATAATTGTGGGTTTGGTTTTTAGGTTAAAATTTCTACTAATTATTTTTTTTATATTGTACATGGCAGATAAAACATCTCTATTTTTTGGAGAAAAATCAAAGATGCAGCCTATGTCTTCTAGCCTAGGGAACGAAAAATTTTTATTTGGTATGTTATATATAAATTTTTTGAATTTGGTTTGGTTCTGAAGTAGAATTTGGGGATTCTATAAATTTTGAAGTTTTAAGTCTTGGGGTTTTTGGTATTTGCATCTCAGTAGGTTGATCTTAATTTTTCACCTTAAATGTTTTTTATTTAGGTTCATGTGATTTTTTGTTTTCTTATTAAAAGCTATGATTTTTGGTTGATTAATTATTTGTTTGGATTAATTTCAATTAATTTTTTTTTTTAGAATGTCTATTTACTCATTGTTGGATTGTTTTAAGAGTCAATAGTTTTTCTGTGCATCATATAAGTTAGCGACTAGTATATATATATATATATATATATAACCGAAGCATCTGAAGCTCTCACAATTTTTCACGTCAACATAATATTTAAATAAAATTATCATTTTATTTAAATAAAATTATTTTTGTTTAATCCAAACTTAACAAGGAGTGAAACTCTATCTCTCTAACAAGTTCAACTTAAACTCAAACTCCTCATTATCATTTTTTTAAATAAAATTATTTTTGTTTAATCCAAACTTAATAAGGAGTGAAACTCTATCTCTCTAATAAGTCCAACTTAAACTCAAACTCTAATATTGATAATGTCAGGTTGAATTTAATCAACCATCTTGTTGGCATTATTTCGTACCAAATTTGCTTGTATTTCAGCAATTAATAACCCTGTATTTAGGTGGGATTGTTGTAAGGGTAGTGAGCGAGATAGTGTGAAGAAATGCTCAAGAGTGTACAAGAAAACAGAGACTCGCGACTGGATCTCGCGGGTGACTCGCGACTGCAAGCCGCCAAAAGATGCACACGTGCCAGGCGTGCCAGAAGTTGAAGCGTCATGCTAGTTGGAACACTACAAGACAAAATAGGACAACTGGCCGTTCTGTTATCTCGCGGCTGGATCTCGTGACTCAGTCAAGTCGTGAGGCCAAGCCGCGAGCCAGCCCTGTTTTGAAAAACCTAACTTTTCACATTCCATTCACATCCCAGTATAAATACCTCTTATACCCACGAAAGAAAGAGAGCTTCCAGAGAGAATTTTGAGAGAGAAACCCTAGAGTAAAACAAGATTGATTCATCGACAATCTTCACATAAGAGACTCTTCAAATTCCTTAACTCTCTTCCTTTCCATTGTTAAACCCTTGAGAGATCTTTTTACCAAAACCTTTTCTCACCATATACATTACTGTGAGAGGGCTGTTTGGTGTTCTGGGAAGCAGTTAGGAAGGAACCAATCTACATTGGTTGATGCTATGGTCAAGTAGCAGAATCCGGGAAACTAAAAAAGAAATAGGTTCGGCGCAACCTCGTTGGAGCAAGAAGCTTGGAGGGCTTAGGTACACTGGGTAGATTAGGCTTGGAGGGTCTATTGCTGTTCATGTATCCCAACTACATTTTCTAGTAGATTACTTACCGCTTGGAGGGCGACGGAGAAGTTTTTCGTCGAGAGCTTCGATTTCCTCTTCGATAATACATCGTGTGTTGTCCTTGTTTTTGCATCTTCCTTCCCTTAATCTTTGCCTTTTATTTTCTGCTGTGGATGTAATTTTAATTGGCTTAGATTATTTACCAATTCTGTTTATAGCTTGTGTTCATTTTCCGCACACTAGTTGTTTGTCATAAAGCTTGAATTGGTTATTTTGTAATTGGAGGTCTAAACGTTTAAGGGTGTTTTATACACTATTTGAACTTTCAATTGGTATCAGAGCGGGCACACTTTTAGTGGTTTTATTACCATAGTGTGATCCTTGACTCCCTATTGAGATGGATCGGTCTCAATCCCTAAATGCACCTCTATATTTTGATGGTAGTAATTATGCTTTTGGAAGGTTTGCATGAGAGCATTTCTATGTTCCATTGATGAATCAGTTTGGGATACTGTTGATATAGGTTGGACCAAGCCTGAGGAAGCCAAATCCACATGGGATAAGGCAGCACTTGCCGCATCTAATGCTAACAGTAAAGCACTTAATGCAATTTTTTGTGGTGTGTCTCCAGATGAGTTTCATAGGATTTCTCATATTACTGTTGCCAAAGAAGCATGAGAGATATTGGAGACCACCTACGAAGGCACGAAGAAAGTGAAAGACACCAAGCTGCAGATGCTGACCACTCGGTTTGAGGAGCTAAAAATGAGGATGAGTCCTTTGACTCTTTCTATAGCAAGCTGAATGAGGTGGTTGTCAGCAAGTTCAATTTGGGAGAGAAAATAGAGGATTCTAAAATTGTAAGGAAGATCCTTCGATCATTGTTGGAAAGTTTTCGTGCTAAAGTGACAGCGATTGAAGAAAGTAAGGACCTTGATGACATCAAAGTCCAAGAGCTGGTTGGTTCTCTTCAGACTTATGAAATGTCACTGCCCAATCAATGGAAGAGAAAATCTCTTGCTCTTAAGGCCATTAATGAGAAGGTGGAAGTCCATGACTCATCGGATGAAGATGTGGTTGACAAAGATGTTGCATACCTTGTAAAATTTTTTCGAAAATTCTTGAAATTCAAGAATAATGGAAAATTTGGTGATAAAGGGGGAAATTCCAAAGTTTAGGAAGGGAGAAAAGGGAATTCAAAAAGAAAGATGGAAAAGAATCCCAATCTACACAAGATGTCACTTGTTTTGAATTCAACGGGCATGGACACTTTAAGAAAGAATGTCCGAATTATTTGAAATCGAAAGGCAAGGTGTATGCCACGACATTGAGTGACTCGGATTCATCCAACTCAGATTCTGAGGAAAGCTGTGACGGAGAAGGGAATTATTCAGTTTTTATGACTATTGTCCATGTTGAGTCTTCAGAGGAGTTGAATTTGCTTGTATGAGAACTTGGAGAACATAGTGATGAAGAATCACTCGGAGTTGTTGAAGAATCAGATGCTGAAGAAGATGAAGGCACAACCAATCTTCAAGAAAATTATAACTCACTCCTGGAGAAGTCGGGTGAGTATACAAGGGTGGCCAAGGCAACCGTGAGAAAAATGAAGAAGGCAAATGAGGACTATAAAAGTCTCCTAATTCACTATAAGGAGGCCAAATGTGAAATAGAAACACTAAACGGTGAGCTGTCAGAAGCCTACACAAAAGTGAGATTTCTTGAGCAAGAGGTTGTGTAAGCAAATACTAAGATAAAGAGAGTCACCACCAAGAAGCTAGATGATGTTATTTCATCTCAAAAGAACTTTTCAGACAAATCCAAGTTTTGATATATTGGAGGTAGTAGCTCATCTGGCAATATCATTAAAGAAGTGAAGTTTATAAAGGCCAAAGAGTCAGTTGAAGTTGGCCCTACTGCTAAGAAGCCCAAGATAGAGGAGAAAAGGAATGTGGAGAACCAACGGATGGTGAACAACCCTCGTAATCAATCTATGGGCAGGTCTGAATCCCGAGCCAAGTCTCGTCCACGATCACAAAAAGGTTGTAGATCGAACTATGTGTGTCATCATTGCGGACTTCAAGGGCATACTCGGCCAAGTTGTTAAAAGCTGAGAGTAATGAATAATGCAACTGCTCCAAGGTCAGGAGGACCTAGAAATGACATAAGAAATTGGGCTGGTGAACCATCAAGAGATCAAAGTGGTGATCCCGGAATGATGGACGTGATGAAGATGATTGGTGCTTTCACCAACCACTTGGAAAGCTTCACACGAAGATTTGAAAGCCCTAACTCTCGTACCCAATCCTATAAGGAAATCACCGCAAACGCAAGTGATGTGTGGGTGAAAAAGGGTACTCATGCATAAGCATTACAACATGTCCAAGCATCAATACTTCCTATACTTTGTGACTTTGTTTGGTTGTTTGCTTATTAATTGTGTTGGTTGAAATGTGTTTGTTTATTTTTGCATTCTTTCGTTTATTCCTTTTTGTTGTTTTTGATCAGTCTTTTCCTTCTTATGTGTCAAAAATCCAAAAACCACATAAAAAGTAGAAAATCAAAAAGTTTGATCGACATTGTTGAATTTTGTCTCAAAACTTGTTTTGTCTTGTACCTTTGTGCTAATGACTTTGTGCATTTACGAGTGTAGCTTGTTCCTTTGCACTCTTATCATTGTGGAAGAAATCTTGAAATCTATGTGACTGTTGTAAATAGATCTTCAAACTTGTCATGAATGATTGGTGAATGGTTATGTTGATCTTGAAACATGCGTAGACTTGTACCTATATATCTTTCCACTCTTTATTTTTGTTTTTGCTAAAAAGAGCTCACAAAATGTAAATCTTCAAATGAAAAGAGATATTGAGCTGCAAAAACCTGTCGCACATACTAGTATTCGACTAGGAAAAAGGGAAAGCGACCAAAAATTAAAGTGAATGATTATTCAAAAAGCCAAAGGCTATCTCATCAAGGTGAAATATCAAATATCACTCTCACAATGAGAGGTGATTGTCTCAAAAGGATCAAAAAGATCAAATGTTATGGTTGAAAGTGGAGTCAAATGTAAAGCTCCAAATTGTGTGATCAAGTCTCGTGAGAGGTCATATATGTATACTTCTATAATTGAGATGGGTCACATGATCTAGTGCTAATTGTGTATGCCTTGATTGAATTGATCATTGAAACTTCACATTAAACTATGGACTATCTCATTGTTGATATCCACACACAACACACAAGTTTATGTTCAATGAATGTCATATTCATTTGTGTGATTGTACTTGATAAAATGTGTTTTTACATGCTCAATCTTTGTTGATTCAACCACAAAAAGATTTTTGAGTGTTTTAGGTGTTTTTGGAAAGTATTTTGTTCTTTAAAAACTGAAAATTTCAAAAACAGTATTGCCCTGTTTTGGCAACTCAGTCGCGGGTAAGTCAAGTCGCATGCCATAGTCGTGAGCTCATGGGTCAGTTTTGGCGACTTGTTCGTGAGTGAAAGGTCTAGTCGCGAGGGGTACACAGAGATTTTCGCGGCTCAGCTCGCAACTCTCTCGCGAGTGAGACTTCCAGTCACAAAAAACACTTAGAAAATTTTTCAAAACTTTTGGCTTAAAGTGTTTTGGCGAATGTATCTGGCAACTTACCTCAGCCGCGAAAAACGCATGTTTTGCATAGTGAGGGCAGTTTTTAAAATTTTTTTCAATTTTCCCTCGAACTTTATGTGACTATTCACTTTCTCTCTCAACTGTCTCTTTCCTAAACACTCCGTGTCACCCACTTCGAACTCCATTTTTGCTTCATCCCAACTCAAAATCTTCAAGTAAAAGGTATGGGTTTTCATTCTCACACTTTGTATTTCTTGATTTTGAACTTTTCCCTCTTCATTATATGTGTTGATTTTTTTATTTGTGTTGGGTTTTGGTTTTTATGATCTTGTTTAGGCTAATGGAAAGAGGAGGATGTACGTTGATTTCACGAATCTCAATAGGGCCTGCCCTAAGGACAGTTATCCACTCCCACGAATAGATACCTTAGTAGACTCGACCACAAGGCACCAACTTCTAAGTTTCATGGACGCTTTTTCAGGCTACAACCAGATTAAAATGTCAGAAGCTAATCAAGAAAAAACTTCCTTTGTCATCAGCCAGGGACTCTTCTGCTACAAAATAATGCCATTCGGACTAAAAAACGCAAGGGCGACGTACCAGAGACTGATGAATAAGATGTTTGCACACTAGATTGGAAGGATTGTGCAAGTTTATATAGACGACATGAAGGTAAAAAGCGTACGAGAAGACAATCACTTAAGCAACCTCCGAGAGACTTTCGACACCCTTCGAACGTACAACATGAAGTTGAATCCGAGTAAGTGTGCATGCGGGGTTACCGTGGGAAAATTCCTGAGATTCATAATGTCCCAAAGAGGTATAGAGGTCAATCCGGAGAAAGTATGGGCTATAATGGAGCTAGCCCCACCAAAGACGGTCAAGGAGGTGCAAAGCTTGAATGGCAAGATAGCAGCGCTAAACAGGTTCTTCTCAAGGGCAACGGACAACTGCCTTCCCTTCTTTCGCATATTGAAGAAATTGTTTGACTGGACGGATGACTGCCAACAGGCGTTTGAAAACCTAAAATTGTATCTTTCATCTCCCCTATTGCTCAGCCCATCAAGGCTAGGGGAAGAACTCTACCTATATTTAGTTGTCTCACAAGCTGCTGTCAGCGCAGCTTTAGTGAGAGAGGAAAATGGATCATAGAGACCCATTTACTTTACAAGCCGAATGTTCCGAGGAGTAGAAGAAAGATACCCCCAGATAGAGAAACTAGCATTTACACTAGTAACCGCGGCACGAAAACTCAAGTCGTATTTCCAAGTACATACCATCGTTGTCTTGATGGATAAGCCTTTGAGAAAAGCCATGAGCAACCCTGAGGCTGCAATTATGGGCAGTTGAGTTAAGTGAATTTGACGTACAGTACCGACCGCGAACAGCTATAAAGAGACAGGTCGTGGCTGACTTTATCGTCGAATTCACTCAAATGGATGGCCAAGGGGCAGAAAAGATTCCGTATTAGAACATTTACACGGATGGGTCTTTCAATAAGTAGGTAGGAGGAGCCGGTGTAGTACTCATCTCTAAAGAGGAAGATAGGATCAAGTGCATGATCCGACTCGAGTTTTCAACGACCAACAATGAAGTGGAATACGAAGCTTTAATAGCAGGGCTGGACCTCGCAAGAGCAGCAAGGGCTGAGAACATGACCATTCACTACGACTCTCAAGTCATAACCAGTCAAGTCAATGACAGCTACGAATGCAAGAATGAAAGGATGAAAAAATTATCTCGATAAGGTGAAGGGCCGAATTAGCAGTTTCCAAATCAAGTTTATCCAAATCCCAAGGGAGAAGAACGAATGTGCTGATTGACTTGCTAAGGCTGCCTCAGCAGAACGCATGGTTGCCCCAAATCAGGTATTATCCTTCATCCAAACCTCGTTGCTTATAGACGTTAGTACGAATGTGCAAGAGATAGGTTCTAAAACAATTTCCTACCTGAAGAATGGTATGTTGCCGGATGTGAAGGACGAAGCAAGGAAGCTGAAGGTTCAAGCATCGCGATTTGTTCTCATGAAGGATATTTTGTACAAAAGAGGTTTCTCCCGCTCTTACCTAAGATGCTTAGTCCCCGAGGAGGCAGAGTACATCATGAGAGAAGTTCACGAGGGGATCTGTGGAAACCACTCGAGGGCACGATCGTTAATACATAAGCTAATCAGAGCAGAATATTATTGGCCCCCATGCAGAAAGACGCGCAAGCTTATGTCAAAACCTGCAACAAGTGTTAGAGGTTCAACAATGCCATCAGACAACCCTCAGAGGAATTTACCCCTATGACGGCCCCATGGCCATTCGCCCAATGGGGATTAGATATCATAGGCCCTTTCCCGACAATAGTGAAGCAGCTGAAATTCCTTGTGGTTGGAATCGACTACTTCACCAAGTGGATAGAAGCAAAAGCCCTAGCCACTATCACAAAAAAGAATATTTAGAGTTGTGTTTGGAAGAACATCATCTGCAGGTATGGAATACCAAGAGTACTTGTCTCTGACAACGGAAAGCAGTTCGACAACAACGCATTCAGGGACTCCGGTTCGCAGCTAAGGATCAAGAACCACTACTCGTCACTTGCCTACCCGTAGGCCAATGGACAGGTTGAGGTTACAAACCGATCCTTGCTCAAGATCATCAAAATTTAGCTCGAAGGGGCGAAGGGCATTTGGCCAGAGGAACTTCCGAGCATTTTATGGGCATACCGGATAACAGCAAGAACACCCATTGGGGAAACACCATTTCGACTAGCGTATAGGGGTGAAGCAGTCATCCCAGTCGAAGTCAGACTCATAAGCTACAGGGTGGATCACCATGACGAACGGAAGAATGACGAGGCTATGTGCTTGGAGTTGGACCTACTAGATGAGATCAGAACAATAGCTGAACAGATACTAGCACGTTATCAGGACCTCATGTCCAAGCACTACAATTCCAAAGTCAGACACAGGGACTTCCAGGTCGGAGATCTTGTCCTAAGGAAGGTAATGGGTGCCACTAGAGATCTGACCCAAGGAAAGCTTGGCCTCAACTAGGAAGGACCCTACAGAATTACATCATGGCAAAGGAAGACACCTATCACCTCGGGACACCAAACGAGCAGAAACTGCACCATCCATGGAATACCGAACACCTAAGAAAGTATTACCAGTAGAAAGCAACATCTGACAAACTTTCAATTTATTCAAATTTTGCTAGTTTAAGTTAATTATTGCAACACTCTTCAGTTTTCTAGTTTACTATCTAGACAGTTTATTTTTGCTACAATACTTAAGTTTTCCTTTTAAGCTTCTTTTCCTTTAAGAACAATTTTTGGTTTAATAATAAGAGGAATTTTCATATATGACTGATGTATTTTTCAACGAAATTCTACATAGTCCACAAAATGGACGGTTCATCCCAAGAGGATGAAGATTTTACTTAGTCCATGAAGTGGACGATTCATCCTTGTAGGATGAAAATTTTACTTAGTCCACAAAATGGATGGTTCATCCCAGGAGGATGAAGATTTTACTTAGTCCACGAAGTGGACGGTTCATCCTTATAGGATGAAAATTTTACATAGTCTATGAAGTGGACGGTTCATCCATGTAGGATGAAAATTCTACTAAGTCCATGAATAGGATGGTTCATCCTAGGAGGATGAAAATTTTATAGTCCATAAAGTGGACGGTTAATCCCAGGAGGATGAAAATTTTAGTCCATAAAGTGGACGTTTCATCCTAGGAGGATGAAAATTTTATATAGTCCATAAAATGGATGGTACATCCCAAAAGGATAGAGATATTATTTAGTCAATAATGTGGACGGATCGTCCCAGTAGGACGGATATTTTGATAAATCCAATAGTGGACAAATGTCCATAAAGTGGACGGATAAATCCGCAAAATGGACGATTCATCCAAGAAAAGGTGTCCTGAAGTCCATAAAGAGGACAAGTTTTTATAGTCCATAAAGTGGATGAATTTTTTTATGAAGGATCATCCAAAACGGCAAAAATAATCGTCCAATATATGGACGGATGTATTACGAAGTCAAATAAAATGACGGCTTATCCTGACGGAATCCGTCCAAAACAAATAAAAATCTACATGACGGGTAAACGAACCTATTAAATGGACAATATTAACTTTTCGTCCCTCAGTAAATGACTTATTCACTAAATAATAACCAGTGAATAGGGTCAAAACCACATTGAGATTAAACAAGTTTATCACATTTACTTCAAACACACGACAGATAAGTTATATACTGAAAGAGTCAATAGAAGGAAGACGTTAAAAAAAAAAAAATTAGTCTTTACATAAAACAAAAATCTATTTATGGATAGTCGGGGTATCATCCACGTTTGCATCCTTAGGATGACAGGTACCTTTTTCCACTACTTTCTCCTGGCCTCCAACAGTAGCATCCCTGTCACCCTGAAGGGTGACGGCAACATCGTCTACATCTTCAGCAAAAAGGTCCTCTGTACTCTCTGAAAGGACAGGCTGAGCTGTCGATTGGGCTTGAGTATCAATGGAGACATGGGACACGTCCAAGTTTGGATACGAACTCTTTACCTGACGGAGGGCATCGTCAAAGCCTTCAACAAATGATTCTCCAAGTTCTAAAAGGAGGGCGTTGGAGTCCCGATACTCGCAAACCACTTCCTCCTTCACTTGACGGAGTTGGTTCTTGGCGTCGGCAATTTCTTTCTCTTTGTCCTCCAGAACCTTCCTCAATGTCTCCACCTGCTTTTCAAGTTCCGCTCTGCCTTGCTCCGAACAAGCAAGTTTCTTCTCCATGCCCGTCCTACAAGCCTTTAGATTGTTCAGCTCGTCCTCCGTCGAGGTGGCTTTTGCCCTGACACATTCCAAGGCCGTCTCATGGCTCAGGCAAAGACTCATCAGCCCTTTCATCATCAACATTGCCTGGAAGCAAACCAAAATGAGAAAAATGGCAATACAAGAAATATAAATAGAAGATGGATGGACGTAATTACCTGAGCAATGCATAAAAGCCCTGTCTCTCCCATTGCTTTAGTAGAATGGTTGCTCAAATCCTCATAATCATCAACAAAGATTATGGAAGCGAGCTTCTCTAAAGCGTACTTGGAATCCTCACGAAGGAGAACGGGTGGCTTCTTAGGGACGGTATTTGGACCCTTCATTAAGCCCTTCCCCCGCCCTATTCCAATTGGGGTAACTATTTTCTTTGTTTCGGTTTTCAACCCCACCACGGTCTCAGGAGCAATCTTGGGCTTCTTTTGAGGATGGTCCACCTTCTCTTGTGGTTTCCTCTTAGTGGACGAATTGGATGAACCCTTCCCTTTGGAGGTACTGTCCACTTGTTTTTTCATCGCGGCTTGTTGCTTGATGTAAGCCCTTTTCTTAGCAGCATCCATTTCTGCAAAATAAAGGACAGACATTGAAAACTGAGTAAGCATAACAAAAACTCAAAGTGAAGGACTTACGTTGACGAACTTGGGCTTCGTATTGAAGGGTGGCTCTGGTCAGTTCTGGTTCGTCACAATACTAATGTAGTGTGTTTAGATTGATCAATTTAGCTCACGTCCTCTCTTCAAGCTTGGTTTTGTTGAAAATCTTCTCTAAAAAACTAAATTGTTCAAGTGTGATTGGAGGACGGTCCCGAGCTACATATAAAAAAATAAAAAAAGAAGAAGACAATTATGCGTTGAAGAATAGTTGAAATATAAACAAATTTTTGACCGGCGCATACCTGACGGTGGCATTATGCCCCATGTTTTGTCAACAGGCATAAATTCGTTGTCTCTGGGGTGACACATCCATTTATCACCCTCAAAAAAGAAATAATGACTCTTCATATCCCTGTTGGAGTCAGGATTCTCACAAATGAACCTTAGTAACGGGCCTTTGGGCGTGAAGTTGTACATGCCCTTGGACTGAGAAACCTCGGCAGGATGGTAACAGTGGAAAAACTCTTCCACCGTCAACCTCCATGCTCCATCCGACATAGCGTCATATAGGACCTCCACACTAAGGAAAGACCCTCCAAGCATTTAGGGAGATCTGGTTGACGGACAATCCAAGGTATTGGAGGAGACGACGGTGGAGGGTGCTTAAGGGAAACCTGAGCCCTGCCTTCAGCATTTGCTCATAGATTCCTATGTCTTCAAGACCTTCGTAGTAACACTTCTCTGATTTGTAGGGTAGACGCATGGGTATATTGTCGGGTATTTGATACTTATCCCTAAGTGTTTTGAAGTGTGTTTCTTTGATTTTGGAAATAAAATCATTGACCGTCCATAAGGGAAGAAGGATGAACTCCCTAAGCCCATCAAGTCCTATGACGGATTGGATTGGGGGATCAACATCCATTAGACCGTCACTAAAGTCACCATTTGATTTCTCCGTCCCTAAATCCTCATTCATTGAAGAGGAAGCTGATGGACTCCTCTCCTCACTGGGACTGTCAGGGTCTTTGTGACTTGATGGGTAGACTTCATCGTAGCCCGCTCCATCACGGACAAACAACTGGTTACTTGATGCACTAGACATGACCTACACGTGACGGTAAATCCTAAGTTTGACAGTACTATAATGGTTGACGGAAGTGTAAGAGTCTAGAAAAGTAAAAATGCATAAAAATTTGAAGTAAAAGGAAGAGGATGCTTACCAGAACGGAGTTAAACGATGAAGAGGTAATGGTGACGAATGCAACAGTTGAACGGTACAGGCGTCTGACAAGGGTGACGGGTGCGCTCTGATTGTGATTTTCAGTAGAAAGTAAAGTAATGAGCGGAAGAAGTCTCAGTTTATATAAGGAGAACAACATGGAAGACGAAGGGGCGCTTCGATCCAAATGAGCAACCATTCAACAAACGCCACATGTCCATCATTAATGATCCTAGGCTAGCCTGTCCAGGCTAGGGGGCATTCGTCGAAAGTCCAAATTAAACCATCACCCGCGGGCCCGTCCACTTAGAGTGCACGGACTCACGGGGTGAGGGGGTAACTGAAAAGGAAGAATATTGGAGATGACGGATCAGATTGTATGGACGGCCTGCTAAGCAAATGAGCCAGTAATAGACGGATCCTACATGGACGGACAAAGGGGGAGGACGGACCAAAAGGCCATGTGGCACTTAGTTGTTCATTATGTGGGCCTCAAGAAATCCTAGATGAAAACGACTTGCGCCCCATGGTTAACCCTAGTCCATAGAATCCCAATACGAATAGAATTCTAATACAAAGTAGATTCCAGAAGATACGCTCACTAGTGAGGATCTTCCCTATATGGAAAAGACTTGCTACACAAGTATAATAGTTCAATTCTACACCATTATAAAAGCCCAAAGACCCTCAGAAAACAAGTACGCATAATTCACCCCAGCTCTGGCACTCTAAAGTTGTGAGAAGTTCTAACTTGACCTTCGGAGGGTATTTGGCCGGCACCACACCGATGCTCTCTATTAGGTCTTCTCTTTTTGTTATGCAGGTATTGTTTCAAGTGTGCAAGGACTGTGTGGCTCATTGGTGATTTTTTGGCTCATCAATTCCCTTTTGATAAGAAAAAGAAGGTAGAAGTAGCTTATTGAACTACTCCATTAACATTCTTAGTTTTTAGAAATTCTTTAAAAAAAAAATATGTAGGATAAGATTCCCTCCCATTAAATCTTTCAATTTCCTCCAATTTTTAGTAAAATGCAAGACACTTGACATTTATTTAATTTTTTGTGATCGTTGAAAATCAAATATTTAAATAGGAGGGGATTTTATTCTTGTCTCAATCAAAATTAGAAAAAATTAGCTTAATTAATTGGAGGAATCGCATAGAAGATGGGGTTAGGGGTTTTGAACCCAACTCTACATGAATTTCATGATGTTTTTAGAAGCCAAAACTGTTATACTAACTCACTGAGGTTTTAATTATTTAGTTTAGATATGAGCTTGTTAATTTCAATATGAAATCAACAAATGGAGAAGTATAAATTTGACTATTTATTGGTAGGTAGATCATGAGAGCTGCTTGAACTTTAAAAAATACTCAATTAGAATTTTAAAGATTTGCTTGGTTGATAACTATTGATTTAAAACAAAGCCATCACTCATCAAAATTGATTTATTATGTAACAATGTAATCATTGGCATAAAATATATCAATTTATGTTACATTAATAATTTACTTTTTAGTCGCCACTTCAAGAGCTTTATAGTTTAACATTTTCCATGAAAAACTTTAGGCATTATCTTAGAATTTGCTATAAATTTTTTAGAATTCATGAAAAACTACTTGTAAGGATACTAGTTAAATGAGTATGCGAATTGCTCATCATCTATTATTCCCTTTTGATTAGGAAAGAAAGTAGAAGTTGCTTATTGAACTACTCCATTAATATGCTTAGTTTTTACTTCACAATTTAAATTTTGTTATTATGATACAATTGATTTTGATTATATATATATATATATATATATATGTTTTAAAAAGTCACTAAAATTGATTCCTTTATAAAAATCCATTGAAAAGTTACAACAAAATATTGTATTATTATTAAGTTTTTTCAATGAAATTTGTATTTTGAATGAATGATAATAAGTTTAGAAACTCTTTTTAAAAAATTATGTTGGGATAAGATTCTCTCCCATTAAATCCTTCAATTTCCTCAAATTTTTAGTCAAATGCAAGACATTTGATATTTATTTAATTTTGTATGATTGATAAAAATTGAAAGAAAGTTGAATATTTAAATAAGAGGGGATCTTATTCTTATACCAATCTAAATTAGAATAAATTAGGTTAATTAATTGGAAGAACCCCTTAGAAGATGGGGTTAGGGGTTTTGAACCCAACACCTCATGGATTTCGTGACAGTTTCAAAACCATTATACCAACTTATTGAGGTTTTAATTATTTAGTTTAGATATGAGCTTGTTAATTTCAATATGAAATTAAAAAAAAAAAAAGTATAAATTTGACTATTTGTTGGTAAGTAGATCATAAGAGCTGCTTGAACTTAGAAAAAAAAAAAAAAAACCTCAATTAGAATTTAAAGATTCACTTGGTTGATAACTATTGATGTAAAACAAAGTCACCACTCATTGCAAGTGATTTTTATTATGTAGGAATGTAATCATTGGCATAAATTATATTGATTTATGTCACATTAATAATCTACTTTTTAGTTTCCACTTCAAGAGCTTTATAGTTTAGTGTTATTTGCTGATTTCCTTATGAAAAGAATCAAAATTCAAATTCCCATTTTCCAATTTTGGTAACAATTCAATTATTTAAGAAAGAAATTACTTTTTCAAAAGGGAAAAAAATAAAATATACTTTCAAGTCCCATGTTATGAACCACAGAAAGAAAACATAGAAAGTAAAAGTATTCCCTTTAAGAATTGTTACTAGTATTGTAGGCAAGACTACAAGAATTGGCAGTGAAAAACATGGTTGTTTTGGTAATTTTGATATAAGAGATATTTTCTGTTAGACCATAAATATTACAGAAGGTGCGTACGTTGTAGATTAGGGGTGTACAACATATGCTCCTTTTGTAACAAATTGATTTCTTGTCATTGGTACCGAGGGTTTGGGAATAGGTTAGAATGAAATGCGATGTCTACACCTATCGTTAATGATAATTTGGCCTTACAAAAACTCATAGACATGGAGGCATATATAATAATCAAAAATTAATTAAAAGCATCTCCAGCAGTCACTCTAAAATCTTGTACTATTTGGAGAATGAACAGTGACTCATATCATTTTTATACTTACTTTTTCAAAAAAAATTTCCAACAGACTCTCTATCTTTTTCTTTATCCCATTAATATATTATTTCGTCACTATTTCTTTATTCTTTTTTTTTTTTTAATATTTCTTCTTTCATTCATAATGGCTATATTTTTCAAATTCTCAAGAACTATATTTTTTAATCTTCCAACGGTAATATTTACAATATTTTTTCGCAATACTTTCACAACAAAATCTTATGTGATAAGTTGTTACTAATTCTAATTTGAACTCACCACTGATATTATTTTTTTACTCACCAATATTAGTTAATAACAATTTGTCACTTAAGATTTATTGTGAAAGTATTGTGAAAATATTGTGGTAGCATTTCTCAATTTTGATTTTTTATCCATTATATTATTTTTCCTTTCTTTCTTTAGTTTTTTTTTTTTTTTTTTCATCCATACGTTTCTTCTTCTTCTTTTTCTCTTGTTTTTTCTCCTCCACACACGTACACCCACATCTATCTCTATCTTCACTTTTGTTTTACTTTTTGTTTTTCTAGTTCTTGATCTCCAGAACATACCTCCAACTCTCCCTCTTTCTCTTTCTTTCTCTCTCTCTCACACACAAACAAATTCTCTCTCTCATACACCCATAGATCACCGGTAGAGAACAAAGGCTAGAGAGGGTTGGCCTTTTAAATCGGCGTTCATGCACGCTGCTTGGTCCGTTCCATCACCGCCCTTCCTCCTCCCCACTTCTAAGAACATGCAAATCTGCTTTCTACATTTTATATTTGTTGTTCTAATTAAAATTTTCTTTTTCCCTATTATTGATTTGTTATTTCTCTTTTGATTTTAGATTTGTTGTTCTAATTAAATTTGTTTTTATTTTAAATTGTGTCAGATGGCAAAGAGAATGTAACATGATTTTAGATTGTGTTTTGATTTTAGAATGTAACATGATTTCAACCCACTACATATAATGCACCGATACAGATTCAAGTATCGGAATGGTATGGTACCAGTATAGGTACAAGTGCGGGAATACAATATTTTTTGAAAAACCTAAGATATGATACATCGAAGATATGTCAATTAATTAATTAATATTTACTGTTAAGTTTTTTTTTGAAGAGATATTTACTGTTAAGTTTAAAATTAAGTAAAAATAACAATAAAACACTTGAAAACATATCTAAAATTAATTAAAAGACAATACTAAACAACAAACAAGTACAATAACATTATAAAATGTTGTCTCAAATACAAACCAAGAGTTCAAATAAACAAACCCTCTAATGATATATCCAATGTTTGATGTTTATCACAGACTCACATCCCCATTCTCAGCAAAAAAAAAAAAAAAAAAAATATATATATATATATATATATATATATATACACTCTGAGTCACAGTCTCAGACCACGACAATTAAGCCACCCGGCCACACCACAACAAAACAAACATACCCATCTCAGCAAAAATAAAAAATACTCCTAAAATATTTATTTTATATACTCTAGTGGTCTGAGACCCACAACGAGCCCCGAGCCAGCAAAACATTTTTTTTTTTGAGAGACGAGCCAACAAAACATTGAAAGCAAAAAACAAACATACCCATCTCAGCAAAAATAAAAAATACTCCTAAAATACTTATTTTATATATTATAGTGCTCTGAGACCCACAACGAGCCCCGAGCCAACAAAACATTTCTTTTTTAAGAGACGAGCCAACAAAAAAATTGAAAGCAAAAAACAAACATAGCCGATCTCAGCAAAAATAAAAAATACTCCTAAAATATTTATTTTATACACTCTAGTGGTCTGAGACCCACTACGATCCCCGAGCCAACAAAACATTTGAAAGCAAAACAGAGAGAACTCAGAGAAGGGAAGGCGAAAAGACCAAGAGAAAAAAATTCCTCTCAGGCTATTCCGATCCAGAACAGAGGCAAGCGAGTGGCGGTCTGATTCCTATTTCTTCCCTAATTCGATTCACTCCTTTCTTAATCTTCCGTTTATAGATCCCGTGATGGCTTTCGTGAACAATAAAGGAGCCTCTTCTTCTTTTTCTTCCACTCGAAACTATGATGTCTTCTTGAGCTTTAGAGGTGAAGATACCCGCGAAGGTTTTACCAGTCATCTATATAAGGCTTTGTGCGACAAAGGCTTTTACACCTTCATCGATGATAAACTTAGGAGGGGAGAAGAAATTTCGGAAGAACTTATCCAAGCCATCAAAAATTCATCGATTTTGGTTATTGTCTTCTCTGAAAACTATGCAGAGTCCAAATGGTGCTTGGATGAACTTGCTGAGATTGTTGACTGTAGAGAAAAGGACCAGGAGGTTCAAATTCGTCCAGTTTTTTACAATGTTAATCCATCAGAAATACGAAATCAAAAGGGAAACTTTGGAATAGCACTGGCTAATCATGAAATGAAGTTCGAGAATAACAAGGATAAGGTGCAGAGGTGGAGGGATGCTCTAAGAAAAGCAGCTAATGCATCTGGATGGCATTACAAGAAAGGGTATGTATCTAATTGTTGATATCATGATTCATGAGTTTACTAATTTTATACTGCTAATCTGGTTTGTCATAACCACTGCATGCAAATGTCTTCTATTTTGATCATATCATCTAGTACAAAGTTAGTTAGTATTCTAAGGTCCAATTACGAGTTTCTCTCGTGTATTTTTATACTTCTAATATGATGTTAATATCAATGACAGTTATCAAAGATATGAATTATATTCCATTTACTTTATTTTAAAACGTGTCAGCTGTGTGTTATTACTCACAATTAGATTTCTTGAATTTGTAGTTTATCTTCTAGTTTAACTAATTATATGTTTTCTTATGCTATGTGATTGTCAGTTGCTCTACATATAAATCTGAATCTCACTTCATTCAAAACATTGTTGAAGAGATATCAATTGCTATATTAAATTGGACGCCGTTATATGTTGCTGAATACCCAGTTGGAATAAATTCTCGTGCAGAGGCCATAGAGTCACTTTTAGATATTGGGTTAGATGAATTTTGCATGGTAGGGATTCATGGCCTTCCTGGAGTAGGAAAGACTACAATTGCAAAAGCTGTTTATAATAAAATTTCTAAACATTTTGATGGAAGCAGCTTTTTAATGAATGTCAGAGAAAATTTGGGGACAGATGCTGGCATAATCACACTACAAGAGCAACTTCTTAATGACATCTTAGTGGATGAAAATTGGAGAGTGGGCAACAAATTTAGAGGAATCAGTTTAATAGAAAAGAGACTTTGTTGTAAAAAGGTTTTTTTAATTCTTGATGATCTCGATGATTCAACAAGAATAGAGAATTTGCTTGGAAAATGTAATTGGTTTGCTCCCGGAAGTAGAGTCATTTTAACATTAAGAGATAGATGCTTGTTAGCTGCCCTTAAAGAAAAACTTTGTACAACTTACAAGGTCAAGGAATTCGAGGTCGAGCAATTAAACGAACATGAAGCTCTTCAACTCTTCAAAGGCCATGCCTTTTCGGGAAACAAACTTTATGATGAAGATTATTCTAAACTTGCAACTAAATTCATAGATTTTGCCAATGGCCTTCCACTAGCTCTAGAAATAATAGCTCGTGATTTGTGTGGAAAAGCTAAAGATGAATGGGAAAGTGCATTAGATATTTATAACAAAATCCCTAATGAAGATATTCAAAAAATACTTAGAGTAAGTTACGATGGATTGCATGAAACTGAGAAAAATATTTTTCTCGATATTGCATGTTTCTTCGAAGGATGGAACAAAGATTATGTTGTAAAGATATTAGATGCTTGTGGATTATGTCCTGGCTTTGGTATTCCGAGACTTGTTAATAAATGTCTCATAACTATTGACGGATTTGGTAGATTGTCAATGCATGACTTGATACAACAAATGGGCAAGGAAGTTGTTCGACAAGAAGCACCAGACATTCTCAGAAAACGTAGTAGGTTATGTTGTTATAAGGATTCACTTAAAGTACTAACTACAGATAAGGTATAAGTTCTTTTTCTTCAATTTTTTGGCTTTTTAATTTTTTTTCTTTTTCACTAGCTACAAGTATTGTTATTTGTTCTTTAATTTTTTTAACATTTTATAAAATATTAGTTCATCAGTATTTTTTTTTTTTGCTTAAAATTTTTAAATCATTATACATTTGGAAAATTCTATTATTTTTTATAGTTCACTTGATGTTTCTCCAATTAGGGATCCAAAAAAATTCGAGGCATAATGTTGCATTCGCCTCAACCGATAGAGGTGCAACTACACACTGAAGCTTTCAGGAAGATGGAAAATCTCAAATTTCTAATAGTTGAGAATGTACGTATATGTAAACCACTTGAATTTCTTCCCAACAATTTAATACTTCTTAAGTGGCCCTATTATCCTTTTCATTGGCCATTAGAATATTTTCCTAAACAACTTGTTGCTATTGAGATGCCACATAGTCGCATTAGATTGCCAAAGCTAATCAAGCAGGTATGATTATGTGTATTTTTAAGTTGGGATTTTTGTTAAATTTTTATTTCAAATTTTGTTTTAGTCAACTTTTGATTTTTTCCACCCTACAGGAGTGCCACTTAGAAAATTTGAAAGACGTCAATTTTCGAGATTGTGAATTTATTAGGATTTTACCTAAATTATGGGCCCCAAATTTAGAGTATTTGAACCTCTCTTATTGTAAAAATTTAGTTAAATTACCTAAATTATGGGCCCCAAATTTAGAGGATTTGAACCTTTCTGATTGTGTAAATTTAGTTGAGGTTGATGAATGCTTTGGATATCTTGAAAAGCTTAGAACGTTGTATCTCAGTGGTTGCATAAAACTTCAGTTTCTTCCAAGCCAACTCAGGTTGAAATCTCTTAAATATGTTTGTCTTACTGGCTGCTCAAGGCTTGAGAAGCTCCCCGATTTTCATCAAGAAATGGAATGTTTAGTGGCTTTATATTTAAGTGGGAGTGGTATTAGAGAGGTGCCTTCATCAATCGAGCATCTCACTAAGCTTGATACATTAATCCTTCATAATTGCAAAAACCTTCGGGATCTTCCAGATAGCATTTGTAAATTGCAACAGCTTCGGGATTTGCGGACTTCTACTACCAAATTGAGACCGACATGCAATTCTTCTGAAAGCTCTTTCGAGGGCTCTGAAGCCATAATTGAATTAGATCTTTTAATGATGCCTGATTGCTTCCCCGCATTGAAAAGATTAGATCTGTTTGAAACAAATACTGTTACCATCCTTGAAAGCATTAGCAGATTTCCCAAATTAAACTTACTTCTTATTAGGAATTGCAAGCTTCTTCGTGAATTTC
The DNA here is from genome assembly GCF_001633185.2 of Quercus lobata. Classification (NCBI taxonomy): domain Eukaryota; kingdom Viridiplantae; phylum Streptophyta; class Magnoliopsida; order Fagales; family Fagaceae; genus Quercus; species Quercus lobata. The sequence continues at coordinate 67,304,958 of NC_044907.1, read as the reverse complement.
CAGGAAATGCAGAGAATTGCATGTTGTTGGATACGCAATCAGCAAGCGGGCTATTGAATCAGGTCTCTCTCATTCTTTAAGATATATATAAAGAAACAATTTTTGTTACTTTCTCCAAATACTTTATGAGATTTGCTAAATGAAAAATATCTTGAATTTTCTAATTGCATGCAGGTAATAGAAATTATTGGGATTTCACCAAATAGAGTATGCGGTAGTGCAACAAGCACCAATTACTTCCCATCTGAATCTGAAGATGGGGACATATCAATGGATCGGCGGTTCTCCAATCACTCCCCATCTGAAACCGAGGGCGTTGAATATGAAAATCATCAGTTCTCCAAGCGTACTATTATTTTAGGGGAAACTGAGATGCCAAAATGGTTTAATCATCAAAGTGTTGAAAATTCCATATTTTTCTGGGTTGGTCGCAAATTTCCAAAATTGGCTGTCGGTATTGTTCTTGGACGACAGGTCTTTCATGGCTATGTTTACATTTCCATCAATGGTTATCAAGGATGTGAATATGAGCATATTGTACACTCTGGAGATAATTGTAATCTACATTTATTTTCTCCATCTCAACGGTCTCTACAGGAGCATCTGAATAAATCAAATCCAACTGACCAGAATCATGTTGAGGTTATATATATCTGTAGCCGTGCAGATTCTATAAAAAGGTTGGGGGTCCACGTAGAATGCACCTGTCCTCCTCAAGAATCTCCTATACCTAACTTGCCCCTTCTAACTGCTGGATATGATGATGATGATGTTGTTGATTACATGCGTGAGTTGCCATTTTATGTATCTGATGATAAAGAAGAATATCAATCTCCTCTGGTCCATGATGATGATGTTGATTACTGGCGTGAGTTGCCATTTTATGTATCTGATGATAAAGAAGAATATCAGTCTCCTCTGGTCCATGATGATGATGTTGATTACTGGCGTGAGTTGCCATTTTATGGATCTGATGATAATGAAGAATATCAGTCTCCTCTGGTTCATGATGACACATCTATGTCGTGCATGAGTTGGCTAGTTGGACCCACCACCAAGCTTTTTAAGCTATTTTGCTTTTGCTGCACCAGAGATTTTTCTTGAAAGGGTTACTGAACTGAGGCCCTTAGGCCTTGGTTGGGTTTTGCTTGTTTTACACTTCAATGGCCCAAGACTTTGTAAACTTCAGTCTCTATTCATCGTGGTTTCTGTCTGTTTCCTTTTTGCATTTGATGACAAGGTATGTTTCCCTTTTTGGTAGAACTGTTTCATTTGCGTCTTTTACCCAACGGCAATGGATATCATATCAACTTATAAGTATTTATTGTGTTTCTGTAAAAACAATTGGGAACTGAATAAATTTCTGAACTTAAAAATTATTATTTTATTTCTGTTAATTGATCTTTTTTTTTGGTTAATGCAGTTGATTGGGATGGTTGCAGTTGAAGTCACTGGTTGGCCCCGGATTTCCTTCTGCCTTGGATGTGAGCTCAGTCTTGTTTTCTTTTGTATGATTTATTTTTTTATATCTGATTTGTCAAATTGAGATGCATAATTTCTGCTTAGCTTACCATGTGGCCTTCTCGTGGTGAGGAAAAATCTTGCAATTGTTTCCTGGTTTTATTTATTCGTTCGGACTTAATTGGTTTCTTAATTTAAAATGGCTGTGCATATTAATGTCTAAGAAATGCACATTTTTTCTTATTTCTTATTGTTGCTATTTTTTCGAAGTAATGAAAAAGTCTAAGAAATGGGACACAAGAAATGCAAATTCTGAAACAGCTTTCAAGATTATCTTCTGCATAATCCTAACAAGTTATGAGATTGATATAATACTGGCCAAAATTGTGTGCAATGATATCTTCCTTATGTGTAATTCTATTTTTTAAATATCATAAGCAATAGATAGTATTTCAATTAGGTAGTATCACTGTCCTCTGCCATTTTTTCTTCAGGTTCAACCTGAATTACTTGAATTTTACAACTAGTGAACAAAACTATCAAAGGTCCATGTAAATATGAAAACAAAATTACTTTCAATGCTTAACTGGACAAATGAATTAAAGTTAGATTTTATTCAAGTTCATTAAAATCCGACTCTTTTATTCTTTAAGAACTAGCCACATTGCTTTGGCCACGGTCCGTTTGTAATATTGATGCAAAAGGGACATCTCCTGAGATAGTTCTAACTCCTATAGATAATTCATAATTTATAATTCACCATTATCATATTGATGCACAAGGGACATATTCTGAAATAGCTGCAACTCCCTTACATAATCCTGAACTATCATAATTGAGAAAAATGTATAACCAATTCCATCAAATAATGGGAAAGCAAATTAAATAATACTATGCAGGGTGAAGAGATTTTCCCATTTATGCAGCAGCAACAGAGGCACCCTCACTCTCTGTACATTGAAATCAAACAAATGTCATCCTTCATCAAAGAGGAAATGAAATTTAACTTTGAAACAAGTAAATACTCAAAATTCTGATAGCAAATATAACAAGTGTTTCATAATTTTTACTTGAAACATTGGGGAATCACTGTTAACATCTTAGAAGAAACCACCCTATGGAAGATCATAATTCTCGGGGAAAAACAGCAACAAAAATCATATTGACTGGTAGTAGGTAATCCATGTCATATAGGTACCAGAAAACTAAGATATTATTTGTTCCAACCATGCATATGACAGAGAATTCCCTTGGCACTCTTTTATGCTAAATTCTGTGTCAAAAATTTCAGTTGTAATATCAAAATCTCATTGTAGTTTTATTTATTTATTATTTTTTTTTAAATTCTGCCTAGAAAATTCATGTCTATATTTCTGCACTGTATCAAGCTCTGCTAAATTGCATGAAGTAAAGACTCAATGGGAAGTACTGGTTACAGATGAAGCTGCTCAGCTTAAGGAATGTGAATCCACCATTCCTTTACAACTTCCTGGCCACCGCCTCGCTATTCTCATTGGGGATGAGCAGCAACTTCCTGCAGTGGTTAAAAGCAAGGTTTAAAGTTTTATCTGTCTTTCTGTCTTTATGAATTATTAATAGATTTTATGTATCCTTAAAATTTTCTATTATTTGGTTTTTGAAAAAGCTGAATTTGGAAGAAGTTTGTTCCAGAGGCTGGTAAGCCTGGTATTGCTAGGACAAAAGAAAGAACTTCTTAATATCCAGCACATGAAGCATCCATCCATAAGCTTATTTCCAAATATGGTGTTCTATGAAAATCAGATTTTGGATGGCCCCAATGTCAAAGAAAGAAGACATGAAAGGAGTTTCCTTCAGGGAAGTATGTTCGGCTCCTACTCTTTCATTAATGTAGCACGTGGAAAAGAGGAACTCGATAACAGCCACAGTCTCAAAAATATGGTTGAGGTTGCTGTGGCGTCTGAGATAGTTGCAAGCCTTTTCAAAGGTATGTCTAAATTTGGAACTAATCCTAATCTCAATTTTGCTGAAATGTTATGCTAGGAATTTTAAATTATGGTCAGCTTGATGATAGATCATTTTATGAGTACAATGGCTCTTTTTTATTTCTTTCTCTTGCCACTGCTAAAGAATCCATTTGCACAAAGAAGAAAGTTAAAGTTGGTATCATCTCACCATACAAGGCACAAGTCTAGGCAATTGGAGAGAAGGTGAAAAACTACAGTGCTGATTCTAATGATGACTTCTCAATTAGAGTTCGCTCTGTTGATGGGTTCCAGGGTGGAGAGGAGAATGTGATAATTATCTCTACTGTCAGATGTAATATGAATGGAGTAGTTGGTTTTCTTAAAAATCATCAAAGAGCAAATGTGGCACTAACCCGTGCAAGGTAATACATTCTTGAGTCTTGACATATTTTGAGGTTTTGGTGGCTTTTGCAATTAATAGGCACTCTTTCACTCTGCAGGCATTGCCTTTGGATATTGGGAAATGAAGCAACTTTAAATAAAAGGTGCACTATTCGAAAGGATTTAGTCATCGACGCCAAGAAGCAGGGGGTGTTTCTACAATGCTGATGAAGACAAAAGCTTTGCTCAGGCTATTACAGTTGCCTTGGTTGAACATAACCAAATACACATTTTACTCAACATGGATTCCTTTCTGTTCAAAAAGGCCAAATGGAAGGTATGCTGATTAAATTATTTTTTTCCTTTTACTATTTTTAATGATACATCAACTATTGTTTCCAGTTTCTATGCTTCTTTTATCAAAAAGTATGAGCTGAAAAATTCTTTTATTTCATATATGGAAGTTTCTTTTTGACAATATGAAGAATTTATTGACCTCAGTTTCTATTTTGTCCATAAAGTTAGTATGGTTTATTCATAATATAATAAAACTGCTCAAAAAATGAAGGGGAAAAGATTTAATCATTGTGTCTCAGTTTTGTTCTTCCCCTTGAACAGATATTATCAGGGTAACAACATATTAAAATTGATTTTACATATCCAAGTGAGTTCATTTTAATTAATTTCCATTTACTTCTTAATTACAATTTTAGATTAGGAACCAAAGCATAGATTATATTCAATATAGGAGGCTGAGGCTTTTGGAATTTGAATTCCATATTCCTCAATTCATTAGGTTTAAACAATAATCAATTGACCCTCACTAATTTTTTATTTTTTATTTATAAATATAGGTCTCTTTCAACAGTGACTTTTTGAAATCCATGTTGAAAGTTGAAAATGCTGAGACTTGTAAAGAAGTGCTTACTTTATTGGAAAATCTTGCAAATGGTCGGCGTCAACCTCTCGAAATGAAAAAACTCTTTTATCATCATGGAACTTCTTCCCAATTATTAGAGCAGTACAAGGTCAATGGGTTGCTAAATCTTGTTTGGACGGTTGGCATACTTGAGGAGAATTCATATTACATTCAGATTTTGAAGGTTTGGGCAGTTTGCCATTATCTAAAATGCCAAGACTAGTAAATCGTCTTGATGTCTTATTTGAGAATTACACAGTGGATTAGATGAATCACTGCAAACACAAAAGTCTCACCAGGTATGCATTTGTCTATATTCATGCTTGTCAATTAGCTTTTAATTTTTTCCACGATTGTTGGAAGATGTGATTTCTGAAGTCAAAATGGTGAACTTTTTTTCCCCTACTCTACAGCCTTTGAACCTTTGACGTTCAGGATAAACACAAATTCAGCTAACCGCCTATTCTAGTTAGCTTTCCTGGTTGAATAATCAAGTTGGCCTCAACCAAAGAAATCTGTCAGAGTTTAATAAGGCAGTTCAAGATTCTTCATCTATTAATATAAGTATATATATATATATATATTTATCGTACACACATAAGTATAACTAGACAGGGAGAGAGAAGACCTTGATATATTTTAATAATTCCTACTTAAGCAAGGTCATTGTTCCAGAATATGTGCTTTAGGCCTGAAGGGTGGGGGAAAGAAGAAAATTTAAACTTTTATGTTGGATTTCTCAAATTTGGGAAAAATTTGTGTTGTGGAAACCTAACTCATAGGTCTTTGGTTGTTCCAATGAGATAGTCGATTGGCTCAAATAGTTGTACTAAAGCTGATCCTGTGCAATCACTATCAGAACCATTGGCTTCATTTAGTATGAGGGATGATTCAGAATCATCATCTACAACTTTTAAGTAAGTAACAAGTTCAAATTTTCAGCAATTATTTTATTAGTCAATTTGTCTTACTTTAGAATAGCTTAAACAAATTTAAATAGAGAGTGTAGGGTAGTTTTTATTCAATTTTAAGCATGCATTACATTGTTGAATGGGAGTTACCATGCTATTGGAGTAATGTGTCAATTAAAAACATGAACAGCAAGTTTTGTTATGCTTAGGCCAACTAGCACTGCTACTTGTTGCAATCCTGATACTGCACATAATGTGACCAGGTACAGGTGATTTTTATTCCTTTGACTTTTGGTGGTCCTTGTGTAAATGGAAAATTCCTAGGTCATACAGTATTAGATCACTAATTACTCTTGATAATAGCTTTTGTCATTATCAGTGTAGTTCCTGATTTGTGACACATCTAATTATCATTAGTGATATATCATATATTATTATTATTTTGGTGTGCAACATTGTAAAATAATTCCTTTGTAACCTTTTTTGACTGGTATTTTGAAGGCTTCAATCTGCACAATCAGAACCTCATGTCATTTTTTTTCCTTGCTTTCTCTCATGTGAGAAAACATGCATGTTAAATTGAAGGCTAGTTTGAAGAACTTATTGTTTTTCCAATCAATATGATTTGTAGAAATAAGTCTACTATGGGGAGAAGTGATATCACGAAATGGTTAAGAAATTTTCCTGATGACTAATGGGGTATGTTTACATTCTTCTTGGGACAAATAGTAATTTATCATAATCATTGAGTAAATATTTGAATTTAAGTAGTAGTTTGAAAATGCTGTGAGACTTATTATTTTGAACTTTTAATATCTTATTATTATTGGATTCTAGCTAATATGGATAAATCTATAATTATCACTTCTTGTTCTGTTTGGATGTAGATCATTGGGTTTGTAGTCATGATTCCTCAAACAATGATCATAACCATCACCAGCCATGTTTCTTACATATTATACATGTCCTGCCCATCTTAACTACATTCAACGCACATTTGTTCTTGTTTTCTTTTCTTTTTCTAAAATATTGAAAAACTCTACTATGGTTAGAGGATTTGAACTAAGAATACAATACTCTCTTGAGAAAGACTACTGCCCATCTCTCCGTAATTGCATGCAAAAAAGTATTTTGGTCTTATTTGCACAAAGTGCTTGATCTTCAAGACAATAAAACTAGCATTGCATCATGATCCTGCATTATTGCAATTTCTCAGACTACTTGATCATCAACAGTGATGCAGCAACCTATACAAAACAGTCAAATGCACAATTTCAGTCTAATAAATGAACACCTGCTATTCTCTACTAGAAAGTTTCTGATTGTGAATTATATATAGCTCTCAAACCTTACTCGCTTTTGAGTGTCCCCATCCAACATGTTCTCATATGCTAAGATACACAAGAGGCTGTGATTAAGGAGACATCTTGCATCTTCTAGACGACTTATGAATTTCATAGAATAGTATTATAGCAACCAAGAAAGAAAAGTCAAAGGAAACAACATGGCTGCTCATGATTAATTAGTACCTACTCATGAGATAAATGACAATCAGCAGTGTACACTAGCAAATTTTTTTCCCAGTATTACGTTATGTGAAAGAAAATTTTCTAGTCAATATCAAACTAGTCAATCGGTAAATTGACAAACATCCTCTAGACTTCAAAAGGTTAGTTTAGACTTTACATTATTATTTTGGTTAGATACAAATTCCCCTTGAGTTCGATAGTACTAATTATTTATGTATTTACATGTTAACTTTTTTATCAATTGTGGAAAGACATAAACATGGCACTGTTTTGGAAACTTGTGAAGATTCCTAGTTGAGCATTGCAATTTAAGATGTGAATGTCTTGAGAGAACTAGTAGTACTCATGGACCCAAAAGATAGAGATTGCCAAGTGAGCTGGAAATACTTGCAAAGTCTATGAGCCCATGAGCAAGCCCATGTGCTGGTCACAAACACAAAAAAAAGACACCTAGACTGATCTCTTATATTTGCTCAAAATCTCGAACTAATTTCCTCCACAGTCCACTATGGAAAAGTAATATATGATCTCGCTTAGTGCTAACTGACTAAATCCCCTTTTTAGGGGATCACTTTCCCTTAAGAGAGCACAACAAAGCTGGTTTGGTCAACATATTAGTCAAAATAGTTACAAATCAAAATGTTTCTAATATTCAAATAAGAACAAAACCCAAAGGTTGCCATTTTTTGAAGTAGACAACAACCAAAAGCTTTAATCCTTATTCAAGGATGGACATTAGGCATGTCCTAAACCTATAGAAGGCATGGTTTTAAGCCATGCATTAATCAGACTTCACTTACCTCACATAACTACACTTACCCTTGAGTCCAAACTTTTGATTTAAGAGACAACTGATCCAAAAGGAGCTCTTGTGGATGTGGTAGTGCAGATAGCTCTCTCTGTCTCTGTCTTTGTCTCTCTCTCCAATTCCTTCTTTTTCCTCATTCTGCTATATTATAAGCATAATGAGACAAGGATCATTTGTGTTAATATTTTCCTTTTGTGAGTTAGTGTCGTTAAGGGTCCGTTTGGTTGGAGAGATGGAAAAGTAGAAGGATAGAAAATAGGGGAATGATAGAAAAGTGAAGGGATAGAAGAGATTTTAGTTTTATCTTGTGATATTTGATTAGGGGTGGAAAGTGGAGGGATGTTATACTTTTTTATTTGGTTGAAAAGAAAAATGAGAGGATAGAAAATATTGTCATGCCTCTATTGAATATATATATATATATATATATATTATTAGGAAAAAAAATTTGGAGTTTTGAATAGCTTCGTCGAACTTAGAAACATAAAAATGTGTCAATTGAGATTTGAGATGCAAACATTGCCTGAAAATATTTGCTGATCTGATAAAGAAGATTCAAAACAAAGTGATGTTAAAACTCAGCTCTGAAGCAACATGAACTGAAGATCAGCCCCCAGGAATAAAATGATAGCGTTTTACAACAAAGACCCCGGCTTAACAATAAAACGACGGCGTTGCACTTAAGACACTCTGAACTAAAGTGTGAATACGCTTAAATGAAGACACGTGTTTCTCACATGCCATAAGTTTTAGTTTGTTAACTTAAGTCGATCTCTTTTCTCTATCCCGTCCCTTGTGGTTTGGGAAAACGACCCTCCAATCCAAACTTGAAGGAAAAAAAACACTTCCCCCTCTTGACATGTAGTTGAGCAAACTTTGTTAAATTAATATTAAAAATATTGTGTACTAACTTGGGTGGATTTTTAAAATTATCTTATTTTATAATTAAATTTCATTATTTTAAATTTTTATTTAAAATGTATTTTAAAATATTAAGTGTAAATTTTGCTTATTATTCTTTTTTTTAACAGATTGTGGCAAGATTTTCCGTTGTAAGCAAGGGCAGCCCTAGGCCTAGGTCACTTAGGCCACCGCCTAAGGCCCCAAAAATTGGGGCAAAATTTGATATATTTTAAAAAAAAAAAAATTTTGAGATGTAGGAAAAAAAATTAGTTTTGCATCTTTTTTCTACATTTATAAAATCTTATAGAATTGAGTAATGTTAGAGATAATATAACTTTAAATATATGGGTCTTACAAATATATGTGTCATTATTCATAAAAAATAATTTAGATTGGAAAATGCTAGAAATACTATAAATTTAAGTACATGGGTCTTATAAATTGATGGGACAATTAATATGATTTGTGAACATCAACAACTTATTAAATACATTTTTGAATTACTTTTTGTAATTGTTGATACATCTTTGTAAGTCTCATGTTGTAAAATTTATAATATCTCTAATTTTATATATTCAAATGCTTGTTTATTATTTTCTTGAAGTGTCACTAATCACATTCATTGTTACATCATTTGCAAGTTTTATTATAGTAAAATTTGTTATAACTTTAGCATTTTTCCAACAAAAAAAAAAAAAAGTAATGCAAAATAAAAAGAATAAATTTTTGTTATATAAAAATTATGATATTAAACACTAGTTAAATATTATTTAAGTAGGTTCCTTAAAAAAATTATTTAAGTGATAATAAAAAGACACCATTTAAATATATCGCCTTAGGCCTCCAATTTTGTTGGCTGCCCCTGCTCGTAAGTGTTTTGATGCTGGATAAATTTTGCATTTTTATTCTAAATTTATCAATTATATTTTTTTTACTAACAATGGTTAAATTTTCGTAATGAGATTCTAATGAAAATTTTAAACATTTCATTACTAATATAAACAAAAGGGGGTTGGAGTGTTAATTTCTTCGAATCTTAAGAGAGGGGAGTGCTTTTTTCCTTCAAATTTAGGGTGGAGTGTTCTTTTTCCAAACCTGGAAGAGGAGTGTAATTACCCCCATTTTATTTTTATTCTTAAAAAAAAAAAGAAAAAAAAGAAAAAAGAGTTAGCTAGATTACGCTAGCCTTCAGGCCAGGCTCTCAAGTTAAAGCCTATCATTTTTGGATGCAACCAACTCTTATAGATGCCCACCAACAGACTCCCGTCGGTAACGGGACTTGAACCTAGGTGGGTTAGAATTTTTCTTCCTTCTTCATCAAGGCTCTGTTCGGCTGTTCCTGTGTATATAAAACAGAGCTCTAGACTATTGTAGACTATCTCAAATGGTGAAGCACATTGGCTGTCATTATTTTCCTAATAAATTTAAAGCTTAAAAAAAGGCAGAATGTAGTTAAAGCAAAAGTCATAAAGTGAAGCAAAAATTATGAAGTGAAAATAATAAAGATTCTGATTCTTCAGTCCATGACTAATCCATTTGGGAAATAAAATTACACTAAAGAAGAAGAAAGCGGTCGACAAGGGCTGCTATTCATTCACTGTTTTTCTGAGAAAGAAATTAAGAAAAAGGCTACTCATTCTCACACTCATTATGAGTTGTTATTTGCTCATATTTAACTATTCTTGCTCCACAAAAAAAAAAAAAAAAAAAAAAAAAAAAAAAAAAAAAAAAAAAAAACCACTATACATGCTCAATAATTTGTGTCACGTACACATATGCTCACCAATATCCACAGCGTTCGTGGCTTGTGCAAACCAGGTACGTTGTAGTACTACACCATGCAACTTACTTTGCTCGCATGTTCATACCAAGAGGTGCAAACCTTGCAACTGCTATGCGCTGTGTTCGAGGACTGTGTGCATTGTATTTGTATCTCTTTTTCTCCAATTATTTAATGTCTGTGAAAAATGACTCGTACCATATAAAACGTAAATGAATAGACCAGATTGAAGACCAAAAGGCATACATGTAAGTCCATTGATATGGTGATCCTTCTAGGCCTTTCATTTACTAGGACCTGTTGAGCTATCTATTGATCAATATGTTAATATACAGTATAAATGTAAAAGTGATCAGAACCCAAACACAAAAAATGTCAAAACATGTGGATGATAGCTAGAATGAGTAATATACATGTGTCATAGTTATTTTGGCCAATGATATATTGAGTATACTGAAGATAACAAGCATCTGAAATAATGATGCAGAAGAAGACTGAGGTGAAGAAGGAAGAAATTCCGGGTAGAGGCTTAGTAGATTTGGTATTCTCTTGGTCTCTCAAGGATGTTCTCAATGAAGATCTTTACAAATACCAGGTTTGTCCACCATGTAGCCCTCACTCTCCTCCTCATTGTAGATGTGGATAACAGAACCAATTATAATTATACAGAACGGTTTTACTTATTTATTTTTATTTTAAAAAAAAAAAAAATTTCCAAAATACCATTTTCTTTTCCCTTTTAGTCTTACTTTCTTTTTCATGTATTGCTGAATCATTGCATTTTTGAATTGTACTAGTTGGAATAGTATCCTTTCCATATTCACTTGGTAGCTGATTCCCAGACTTTTACATATTTAAAATTATTGTTTTACACTCCTTAATGTATAGTTTGTTCACACTTTCACACAAAGTGTCCACTTTTTTTAAGAATGTCTATACTTTACACATGATGTGTTCGGATATGAGGCAATCAAATCCCTTTACGTATTGACTTCTTTATCTCTTAGAGATAGAAATATTGCTTCTGGAGTATTAAATAATTACTCTAAAATCCTCATCATGATAGGCAAAGATAATGTGCTACAACTACTTGGTATTATGTGTAGTTGTTAGCCTATGCACTGAGTTCATTTATTGTGATTTGATTTAACTAATTGATACAAAATTGATGGTAACTTGGAGTTGGATGTAGTTCTTTTCGTGCAAAGATATAGCCTTGCTTTGCAATTATATTCATATCATGTTTATCACAATTCTAGCTACCTGTGCTTATTGGCCATTAAAAAAAAAAAAAAAGCTACATGTACTTATCTGCTTTCTGATGATAATTATTGATCCTCTAACAGATGAGAAAGATCCCACAGTCATTCTCCTCGATGAAAGAGTACATGGCCTCATTCTGTGATCCACTTGCTGAAGAAACACATGCTGACTTGTTGTCAGGCATGTCAACTCTATCTCAAGCACCTACACGTGAAATATTTTTTGTCAAACAATTTGTGAAATGGAAAACACCCAAAGACCTCTTTTACCATGTTACACTTGAAAGTGTGAGGAAATTCAAGGATCGTGGTGGGAGATATGAACCTGTGGCTTGGGACCTCATTGCCATAACAGATGTGAGACCAAAATGCATTGCGGATTTAGTAAGCCCAACAGATCCTATCTTGTTGCTTTTGTTCTGAGTGTGAGGCAAGAAAGTTGTATGACAATATTATCCTCAAAGCCTATCTTGTTTAAAAAAGACAAGAACAAGAAGAGAGACTCTTTATGGCGTTGAACTCTAAGCTGGAAGGTGGGAACTTAAACATCATTCAGAATGTGCTGCAATATAGTTCAGTGGTAAGAATTATTGCTTATTTCGTCTGGCATATTGATATTAGGCTTAAATATGTTCTTGTTGGTTCTAATATTTAGTACATGAGCGATTTTTTCCCTAGAAATTTAAAGTGATCGCTTTTTAGTCCCTTAAATGTCGTGGTAAACTAAAAACTGACATGTCATCACTCTACATGAACTAAAAGTGATCATTTTAAGGGTAAAAAGGGTTCACTTTAAACTTTAGAAACTAAAATCGCTCGAGTTAGGGACAAAAAGTGTATTTTGGCTTGATATTATTCTTGGCAATAATTAATTTTGAGAACCTTTCTTTACATCATGTAGAATGCCAGAAATTGTACTGCCTGCCTTTTGGAAAAAAAATTGCAGTGCTGCCTTTGCAGACGTTAGGTACAGAATCTGCTCTTCTGATTTAAATGACTCCCAAAAAGATGCAGTTTTAAGCTGCTTGGTAACTAGGGAATGCCACCATCAGAGTACTGTCAAACTAATATGGGGCCCTCCGGGGACTGGGAAAACCAAGGCAGTAGGTTTCATGTTATGCTCTCTTCTTAGAATGAAATGCAGAACACTTACATGTGCCCCAACCAATACTGCTCTTTTAGTAGTGACGCAGCGGCTTCTAAAGAATGTGACAGGGTCACTTGAATATGATACTTATGGGCTTGGAGATGTGGTTTTGTTTGGGAATAGTGAGCAAATGAAGATTTTTGATCGTCCTGACCTCCTTGATGTATTCCTTGATAACTGTGTTAAAATACTATATGAATGCCTTGTTTCATCATCTGGTTGGAAAGGTAGTTTACTATCAATGATGTGTTTGCTGGAGGACCCTAAACGCCAATATGAGTTGTAATTGAATGAAAGAAGCATGACAGACAATAAGGAGGGCAAAATTGAAGGGATGTCTAAAAATAAAGGGAGAAACAGGATCCAGGGAAAGATCAATCCTTTGAAGACAAGAAGGGCAAGAAAAATATAAAGAAAGTTTATTGTTCAAGTCTTAAATGAAAACAAAAACAAGAAAACACTGGAGATTTTTCCTTCTGAGAAGGAAAAGAAATTAGAGAATGAGGAAATACAAAACAAATGTGATGATCCTTTATCTTTTGAGGAGTTTATTCAGAGAAGATTTGATTGCATTTTGAAGCGTCTCAATTACTGTATTGTAAATTTGTATGCACACTTACCTACTTTTATTTCATTAGAAGTGGTAAAGAACATGAACTTGGCTCTTGATTTTCTCAGATCTCTTGAAACATTGTTGTGTACTGATACCGTTGCTGATAAAGGATTAAAGCAACTCTCTGGTGAAAATGAACAAAGCAGACTTGGTAACTTAATGAAATCTAGTTTTGTGAGAAAAGATTGCCTTCGGATACTTAGATCTCTTCCCCAAAAATTCGCTGTTCCAGATTTTAGATGCGGGGATGAGATAAAAAAATTCTGCCTGGAGAATTCATGTCTATTTTTCTGCACTGTATCAAGTTTTGCTAAATTGCATGAAGTAATTGGTTAAATGGGAAGTACTGGTTATAGATGAAGCTGCTCAGCTTAAGGAATGTGAATCAACCATTCCTTTACAACTTCCTGGCCTCCACCATGCTATTCTCATTGGAGATGAGCAGCAACTTCCTGCGATGGTTAAAAGCAAGGTTTAGAGTTTTATCTGTCTTTCTGCCTTTATGAATTATTAATAGATTTTATGTATCCTTAAAATTTGCTATTATTAGGTTTCTGAGAAAGCTGAATTTGGAAGAAGTTTGCTCCAGAGGCTGGTATTGCTAGGACAAAAGAAAGAACTTCTTAATGTCCAGCACAGGATGCATCCATCCATAAGCTTATTTCCAAATAGGGTGTTCTATGAAAATCAGATTTTGGATGGTCCCAATGTCAAAGAAAGAAGGCATGAGAAGCGTTTCCTTCAGGGAAATATGTTCGACTCCTACTCTTTCGTTAATGTAGCACATGGAAAAGAGGAATTCAATAGCAGCCACAGTCTCAAAAATATGGTTGAGGTTGCTGTGGTGTCTGAGATAGTTGCAAGCCTTTTCAAAGGTATGTTTTTGGAACTAATCCGAGTCTCAATTTTGCTGAATGTTAGACTAGGAATTTTAAATTATGGTCAGCTTGATGATAGATCATTTTATGAGTACAATGACTCTCTCTTTTATTTGTTTCTCTTGCCACTGCTAAAGAATCTGTTTTCACAAAGAAGAAAGTCAAAGTTGGTATCATCTCACCATACAAGGCACAAGTCTATGCAATTGGAGAGAAGGTGAAAAACTACAGTGCTGATTCTAATGATGACTTCTCAATTAGTGTTCACTCTGTTGATGGGTTCCAGGGTGGTGAGGAGGATATGATAATTGTCTCTACTGTCAGATGCAATATTAATGGAGTAGTTGGTGTTCTTAAAAATCGTCAAAGAGCAAATGTGGCACTAACCTGTGCAAGGTAATACATTGAATACTTGAGTCTTGACATATTTTGAGGCTGTGGTGGCTTTTGCAATTAATAGGCACGCTTTCACTTTGCAGGCATTGCCTTTGGATATTGGGAGATGAAGCAACTTTAATTAAAAGGTGCACTATTTGGAAGGATTTAGTCATCGATGCCAAGAAGCGGGGGTGTTTCTACAATGCTGATGAAGACAAAAGCTTGGCTCAGGCTATTACAATTGCCTTGGTTCAACATAACCAAATACACATTTTACTCAACATGGATTCCTTTCTATTCAAAAAGGCTAGATGGAAGGTATGCTGATTAAATTATTTTTTTCCTTTTACTATTTTTAATGATACATCAACTATTGTTTCCAGTTCCTATGCTTCTTTTGTCAAAAAGTATGAGCTGAAAATTTTTTTATTTCATATATGGTAGTTTCTTTTTGACAGTATGAAGAATTTATTGACCTCAGTTTCTACTTGTCCATAAAGTTAGTATGGTTTGTTCATAATATAATAAAACTGCACAAAAAATGAAGTGAAAAAGATTTAATCATTGTGTCTCAGTTTTGTTCTTCCCCTTGAACAGATGTTATCAGGGGAACAACATATTAAAATTGATTTTACATATCCAAGTGAGTTAATTTTAATTAATTTCCATTTACTTCTTAATTACAATTTTATGCTAGGAACCAAAGCATAGATATATTCAATATAGGAGGCTGAGGCTTTTGGAATTTGAATTCCATATTCCTCAATTCATTAGGTTTAAACAATAATGAATTGACCCTCACTAATTTTTTATTTATTAATATCAGTCTCTTTAATTATTGATTTTTTGAAATCCATGTCGAAAGTTGAAAATGCTGAGACTTGTAAAGATGTGCTTACTTTATTGGAAAGTCTTGCAAATGGTTGGCGTCAACCTCTCGAAATGAAAAAAACTCTTTTATCATCATGGAACTTCTTCCCAATTATTAGAGCAGTACAAGGTCAATGGGCTGCTAAATCTTGTTTGGACGGTTGACATACTTGAGGAGAATTCATATTACATTCATATTTTGAAGGTCTGGGACATTTTGCCATTATTTGAAATGCCAAGACTAGCAAACCGTCTTGATATCTTATTTGAGAATTACACAGTGGATAAGATGAATCCCTACAAACAAAAAAGTCTCAACATGTACGCATTTGTCTGTATTCATACTTGTCAATTAGCTTTTAATAATTTTTTCCCATGATTGTGGAAGATGTGATTTCTGAAGTCAAAATGGTAATTGGTGAACTTTTTTTTTTTCCTACTCTACAATCTTTGAACCTTTGTCGTTGGGTATAGCTACAAATTCAGCGAACCACCTATTCTAGTTTGATTTCCTGGTTGGAGGCAATATGGTATAATCAAGTTGGCCTTAACCAAAGAAATCTGTCAAATAAAGTTTTAGATGGCAGTTCAAGATTCTTCATCTATTAATATAAGTATATATATTGTAGACACATAAATATAACTAGACAGGGAGAGAGAAGACCTCAATATATTTTACTTAAGCAATGGCATTGTTCTAGAATATGTGCTTTAGGCCTGAAGGGTGTGGGAAAGAAGAAAATTTAAACTTTTATGTTGGATTTCTCAAATTTGGGAAGAATCTGTGTTGCGGAAACCTAACTCAAAGTTTTATTTTCTATAGGTCTTTGGTGATTCCAATGAGATGGCCAATAGGCTCAAATAGTTGTACTGAAGCTGATCCTGTGCAATCACTATCAGAACCATTGGCTTCACTCAGTCTGAGGGATGATTTAGAATCATCATCTACAACTTTTAGGTAAGTAACAAGTTCAAATTTTCAGCAATTATTTTATTAGTCAATTTTTCTTACCATAGAATAGCTTAAACAAATTTAAATAGTGAGTGTAGAGCAGTTTTTATTCAATTTTAAGTATGCATTACATTGTTGAATGGGAGTTACCATGTTGCTGGAGTAAGGTGTCAGTTAAAAACATCGACAGTAAGTTTTGTTATACTTTAGGCCAACTAGCACTGCTACTTGTTGAAATCCTGATACTGGACATAATGTGACCAGAAAATGCTTATGTTGGTATAGGAAGAAATCCTTATACAGTACTTTAAATTATGTCTAGATACAAGTGATTTTCTTTCGTTCGACTTTTTGTGGTCCTTGTCTAAATGGAAAATTCCTAGGTCATACAATATTAGATCACTATTTTCTTTTGATAATAGCTTTTGTCATTATCAATATAGTTCCTGATTTGTGACACATCTAATTATCATTACTGATATATCATATATTATTATTATTATTATTTGGGTGTGCAACATGGTAAAATAATTCCTTTGTAACCTTATTTTGACTGGTATTTTGAAGGCTTCAATCTGCATAATCAGAACCTCATGTCATTTTTTTACCTTACTTTCTCTCATGTGAGAAAACATGCATGTTATATTGAAGGCTAGTTTGAAGAGCTTACTATTTTTCCAATCAATATGATATGTAGAAATAAGTCTACTATGGGGAGAAGTGATGTCACGAAGTGGTTAATAAATTTTCCAGATGACTAATGAGGTATGTTTACATTCTTCTTGGGACAATTGGTAATTTAATTTATCAAGATCAATCATTGAGTTAATATTTGAATTTAAGTAGTAGTTTGAAAATGTTGTGAGACTTATTATCTTTAACTTTTAATATCTTATTATTATTGGATTCTAGCTAATATGGATAAATCTATAATTATTACTTCTTGTTCTGTTTGGATGCAGGTCATTGGGTTGGCAGTCATGATTCCTCAAACAAAGATCATAACCATCACCAGCCATGTTTCTTACATATTATACATGTCCTACCCATCTTAACTACATTCAATGCACATTTGTTCTTATTTCTTATTTTGTTTTCTTTTTCTAAAGTATTGAAAAACTCTACTATGTTTTGAGGATTTAAACTAAGAATATAATTCTCTCTTGAGAAAGACTACTGCCCATCTCTCTGTACTTGCATGCAATTTCATGCGAAAAAGCATTTTGATCTTATTTGCATAAAGTGCTATTGTATCATGATCCTACATTATTGCAATTTCTTAGACTGCTTGATTGTCAACAGTGATGCAGCAACCTATACAAAACAATCAAATGCACAATTTCAGTCTAATTAATGAACACCTGCAATCCTCTGCTAGAAAGTTTCTGATTGTGAACTATATATAGTCATATAGAAGGAGACATCTTGCATCTTCTAGACGACATATGAATTTCATAGAATAGTATTATAGCAACGAAGAAAGAGAAAAGTCAAGGGAAATAACATGGCTGCTCATGATTTGTGCCTACTTATGAGATAAATGACACTTAATCGGTGGCCTATACTAGCAAAAAATTTTCCCCAATATTACTTTATGTGAAGGAAAACTTTTTAGTCAAAATCAAACTAGTCAATCAATAAATTGACAAACATCATCTAGACTTCCAAAGGTTAGTTTATACTTTACGTTATTATTTTGGTTAGATGATCAAAGACAAATTCCCCTTGAGTTCTATAGTACTAATTATTTATGTATTTACATGTTAACTTTTTACCAATTGTGGAAAGACATAAACATGGCATTGTTTTAGAAACTTGTGAAGATTCCTAGTCAAGTGTTGCAATTTAAGATGTGAATGTCTTGAGAGAACTAGTACTCATGGACCCAAAAGATAGAAATTGCCAAGTGAGCTGGAAATACTTGCAAAGTTTATGAGCCCAAGAGCAAGCCCATGTGCTGGCCACAAACACAAAAAAACACACCTAAACTGATCTCTTATATTTGCTCAAAATCTCGAACTAAAATGCCAAGAAGAAATATTTTTTTAATTATTAAAATAAAAAGAACAGGAAGAGATATTAAATGTTAATGGCAATGAAGAAAATTTTATTGAAGAAATAAGTTTACAAAATGATAAACATGATAATAGCATTGAGCTAGATTGGGTTTATTAGGCAATATGATGAAAGTAAATTATTATTTTTGGGTCATTTGTAATATATTATCATTTTTAAATTTAAGCAATTTGAATGTGTATGTTATAAACACATGCTAGTTTGATTCTTATTTAGTTAGTTTGTTAAATATTATTACATAAGTGATGAATAATTTAGTCATTAGTTGAATATATTTAAAATTTATAATTAATATACTATTTATATATGTATATCTATAATTTTTTATAAATTTAATTAAGTTTACTATTCACATTTTGACAACTATGATCAGCATTATTTAAAGAAGAAAAACAAAAATTCTGATTTTATATTTCTAAAATCCAATAATAAAAATAAAAAAACACAAAATCTGATTTTATATTTGTAAAATCCGATACATAAATGCAGACTGCTTCTCTTTCCTCCAAAACAAAGACCTACAGCCAAACCACCTATCTCCAGGGGATATTTGGAGACTAGCATAGTGAGCGAATAGAATATAGTAAGTTAACACGGATTCGAAAGATATTTGCAAACTAGCATCTCAAGTTTTAGAAACTCGAGTTCCATATAAAACTCGAGGCTTAAAGACTCGCTTCCTACTGCTAAGTTGGACACGTTTATGCTGCATAGATCTCGAGTCTTTTACACTCGATTTCAAAAAAGAAGTACAAACCCAGAAAAAGAAGAAAGAACCCAGAAGAAAGAAGTACAAACCCCCAAAAAAAGAAAACCCAGAAAAAGAAGAAAGAAGGAAACCCAAAAGAAAGAAAGAAAGAACTCAAAGAAGAAGACCCACAGCACACACAAACCCAGTCTCCATCAAGCACATCCCAATCGTCGATCTACGGTATAGTTCACGATCTCCATCACTGAGCAAACGATCTGAACAAATTACACACAACTCATAAAGATGTGAATGATTTGAAAGAAAAAGCTATGGAAGAGAGATGAAATTGAATGAGATTTGAGAGGTTATAGGTAGTTTTGTTTAAGTCTTCTTCTTCTTTTTTACGCACTGGAACTCGAGAGACTTAGAGACTCGAGTTCCACGTGGATTTAGCATGAAATTTTTACCCATGTTAGCTATCTCAGAACTCTGGAACTCGAGTTTTTAAAACTCGATTTGCTATTGAACTCGAGTTTTAAAAACTCAATATGCTAGTTTTCCACGAAGTCTTCTTCCTTTATCACTCTTTCCGAAATAGGTTTTGGAGCTCCCACATTTTTTCACATCAGCCATATTAAATATATATATATTTCTAATAAAAAACTTTGCTTATGTTTTACCTATAAGCCTCTTTGCCTTTGTCTCTCTCAATTCTCAAAACCCTAAAAGTCTAAACCAACTGTTCTCTCTGCCTCTCTAAGTTGTTCTCTCTATATTCCTGATAGTCCACCGTAGCCATCTCTCCCACCCATGACTAAGCTGTTACCCATCATAGCCATCACAAAATCTCCAATGTTGCAGGCCCAGTTACGCACATGAGATGCTCTTAATATCATGTATCTAATTTTTCCCTCTCTCTTTCTCTTTCTAAATATTTGTTTTTTAATGTTCATTGGCTTTGCTTCTTTTTGTTGATTCCTAGATTGAATTACTGTTGTTGCATAAGTAATATTTTTATTTTAACATCTTTTTGTGCATCATCTATGAATTCCACTGATGCATTATTTTCAAGTGTGATAGTTTCAGTCTTGGAATCATCTTGTGTGTTATGTGACAAATGATCCTGTTCATCTGCTTCAGTTGTGATAGAGTGGCTGATTTCATCCAAAATTAAGTCATCTTGTACATCATCTAAGAATTCAACATTCGAAATACTCTTTATGCATTCCTCTTTTATAATGCTTGCAGAATCCTCTAGTTCATCTATTTTGATTGTGATAATCTGGTGGTTTTCACCATTAAAGTTTTCTGTATCATCTAGGACATCTATCTTGTTAGTTTCTATTGTGTTAGCGTGGTCATCACCACCCTTAATAGGGACCTCTTCTGTACCATCATCCAAATAATCCTCTTTTGCATTCAGTGCAAGCATAATCGACACTAGCCAAAAGAGAGATGCATCCAGGGACACTAAAGCAGCACCACCAATGAGACCTTTTTTAACTATGGAACAATTTGAAGTTGCTCGATTATGGTCAGCCACAATAAAAAAAAGTGGCCCCAATTGCAGATGTTGATCTGCATGCACAATGTATAAAAGAGTGCGAATTTGGTCTAGACCTGGTGTAAAACCATCATTTTACACCATCTAATAGCATCGTGCCACATCAGCATTTCACAAAACAATCAAATACACTTAACACACACAATCACTTCTTAAAACCCACCTACATCATCATCAGATAAGCTTCTAGAGCATTGATGGACTGTAAAAAAGCCACCTGATTCACCATTTTTGTGGTAGAATTCAGCAAAACCTAGAAGCCATCAAGCCCAGATTCAGATGATGGTGGTGCCAAGTGAAAAACTCCAAAAGCTCAGTTGGCTCAAAACCAAAAACAGAAGTAAAAGTGTAAAAAAAAAATAAATAAATAAAAAATCTAATCTCTGATCCAAAGTAAAAGGAAGACCACCCCACCCCCACTATTATTCTCCTCTTTGGCATTTGCTCTCTTTGTTTATTAGCTTAGACTTTGCCTTCAAATCTACCAAATACGCAAGCAAACTCCTTTACACAACCAAAAAAAATTCCAACTTCTTTCACAATCATTAGAGACTTATAGTCTACCTCAACTTTAACATCTTCTTCTTCATTTTCATTTACCAAAAAAACCCAAACAGATCTGGAAAATGCTTTAGCACCATTGAGACTCCACGCCAAATCATCATTTGTAACTAGGCTTGATGGGTTTTGGGTATCACTTAATTTGAACACAAAAACAACGGATCCGGTGGCTTTGTACTATTTGACAATGCTCCGGAAGCTTTCCTGGCGATGGTGTGCAGTGTGGGTTGTTCTGTTGTGCTTGGGTGGTTTTTTTATTTTTATTTTATGAAATTGGGTTTTAAGGAGTGATAGTGTGTGGTAGTATATTTGATTGTTTTGTGAAATGCTGATGTGTCTTGTTATTATTGGAGGCATAAAATGCTATTTTTATGCCAGATCTGGATGAAATGTTTTCCCTTTATAAAATAGTTCATTGGATAAATTAATTAAGACACAATAGTTCGTTTGACATACGTACGCATTTCTATAAAATAAATTAAAGCAACATTGGATACATGAATAAATTTTTAATTTTTAATCTAAATCCTAACAAAGTAAATAAAAAAAAGTCAAAAAATTCTTAACTGTGATTTAAGTGAAATATGGGAAGTTTTTCCATTGATAGACCATGCTTATGACAAAATATCAAAATAATTGGTCTAGTGTTATAATTTTTCTTTTTTATTTTAAATTTTGGATTAGTTTAGTTTGAAGATATGAATTAGTAGAAGAATGTCCTATTTTGTACATATTTTAAGTAGAGTTAAAGATATAATTTTTTAGTGTTGTTCACTTTTTCCTATTAAATGTAAAGTTTATAGGTATTTCTGAACCACATAAAAATTCAATCTAAAAAGAGGAATCATCTAATAGATAGTATAGATAAACTTTTAAATTAAATTATACTAAAAATGACGGTGAAGTCGGTGCTTTTAAATAAAATGCAATTTGAAATTGTTTTTCCTTTGTATGGGAAAAGATTGACAGCCAACCAGCCACGCTTGAAGGTAATAGAAATAGAAATGAGATACATCTGAAAACAATTGTGGGACTCGATGGATACTTGCCACCTGCAGGCTAAATCAAAGCCCAAAAGAACAAAAATCAAATATATATTTATCAAAAATGAAAAGAAAAGAAAAATTATTGCATCACTAATTATGAAGGAAATTACACATTAGGGCAGCAGAAAAATAGTAACAACTAATTCAAAAAAAAAAAAAATCACCTAAAATGGTAAAGTAAAGAACAAGTTGATATCTTATAAATGTGTATAACATTTTTATATCCACTACAGTTTGTTGTGATTCTAGGTGTACCCACAATAAGAGCCAATTTTGTCTCAGTGA
Source organism: Quercus lobata (assembly GCF_001633185.2). Taxonomy (NCBI): domain Eukaryota; kingdom Viridiplantae; phylum Streptophyta; class Magnoliopsida; order Fagales; family Fagaceae; genus Quercus; species Quercus lobata. The sequence goes on along the minus strand of NC_044907.1, from coordinate 67,281,997 downwards.
AGGCCATGATGCCAGCCAATTAGGATGACATACTACGGAATGTGACTGTCACAAGAGGATCAGGGTGAAAATCAATGAAAAGTATAGCATCGTGAAAACCAATGAAAGGCTTTTGTTAGAAATTTGGGATTCAAACTTCATCTACACTAAAAACAAATCTGTGCTTTAGCCGATGATAAAAGGCAATCACCATGAAACATACATCATATCTTGAAATTCCATTGTATCTATAATAGAAAAAAAAAATTAATGACTAATATTTTTGTTATAGAATTAATCACTAATAATTTAGAGTAGTCTAATTTATCTAGCAAGTAAGTTGGAATCTTTGAGGCAGCTAGCTCCTATTTAGTTTTGGCTTTTCTATTTAGAGTCCAAATTTGGTAAGGACAGGGTGTAAAACCCCTATTTTACACATTCAATAATAGATTGCCACATTAACTTTTTACTTAACGAGAAATAGATCCTATTACAGCTAATAACATCCCAATTAACTACCACTTTCATCAACATCTTTGATTTCAGAACAAACTGAAGCCCAAATCTCATCCTTTCTTATCCAAAATAAAATAAAAAATTGAAATCTCATTGTTCCAGCATCGTTGCCGAAGTTTTAATTTTTCAAATATGAAATCTCATCGTTTTTGTAAGTTTGCTCAAGTTTTAATTTTTCTTGATTTCTTCTTTTTCCCAAAATGGATTTCTAGATTTCTCAATCGTTCCCATCGTTCACTCAAGTGAATATTGTTGAGATCTCTTAATTGTTTCAGCAGTCTCGTCCCAATTGCAGTCGTTATTGGATCCTATGTTTCGTGATCTCAAGGTTTATTTCTCTTAATTTTTTTTTTCTTTTTCCCAAAATGGATTTCGAGATACTGACTCTTCATGTAATTTTGAAAATTTTCTTCTAACCTTGTCATTTAGATTTATGTATCTACTCTATTGCGTGATGAGAGAAGCAGATAGATTTTCATAAAGTTATATTGGTTTATTTGAGTTCTTCCAATTTTTTTCATTTGTTGGGTCTATATTGCTTTTGATTTAATGGATTTTGAGTTTTGTGAAGCATATATTAGTAAGGATGGTAAAATCTTACTTTTTGGATTTAAAGATAGACTGAACATTGGGCTGAATGAATTAGTATTCTTTGAAATAATGAACCCATTCGCCCGTCTATACGTCACACTCACACCCATAGTGTGGACTTTTAATATCAATCAAAAGATTTGTTGGTTAGTGCAGGAATTTTTTAATATCAGTCAATAGTGCTTCTTAATGCTCTTGGAAATTATATATATATATATATATATATATATTTATATATTTTGGAGAGAGTTTTAACCTATAGCGTCCGTTTTTGATGATAATTTTTTATTATCAGACTAAGATACTAATCAGTTTTTGGTGTAGGCAGGGATTGAACCCTAGATATCTTATTTAACAATCATAAACTTTACAAGTTGAGCTAATTTTACTGATCAAAGAAATAGTTTTTTCTTTTTTGATGAGAGGTCAAAGAAATAGTTAAATCAATGTAGTATTAACATTTTGGTACGTAGGTTCCAGTTAACTTAACTAGTAAAGTCTCTGATAGTTGTATAAGAGATCTGGGGTTCAATCCCCGCCTACACCAAAAACTGATTGGTGTCTTGGTCTGATGATAAAAAGCAATTATCAGGAGCGGATGCCATAGGTTGAAACTCTCTCTCAAAAAAAAAAAAAAAACATTTTGGTACAAAGGCACATGCACCATATTGGATACCTTTGGTGTTAATTCTTTCGTTCCGCTTCATAAGATAAGATTTGAAAATGGTACTAGAGTTGTGAACAAACATTCAATTGTGTTGACTTGATTGTAATCATTCATGGTACTAACTAATTACAACAAAATAAAGGGACTAAATCACAATATTGCATAAGAAAGGGGAGGGGTAAATAGCAAAAATGTGATTGAAAGGAAAAGCCAGAAACTTCGTAGAAATCATCACCTCACAAGACTCCCAAAAAGCAAAAGTCAAGAAAGGAATTTAAAATTAAAAGTGGCCTTGCAGGTAGTGCCTAATAATACTACGCACTAATGCCTAATGATAGAAAAGAAAGAAGAATAAAGATCACCGAGATTATAGTTATAGATAGTGGTAGAAAATATAGAGATAGAAGCAACCACGCAAAAAGCCACAAAGCACAAACCCTAGGCTTTTTTATAGTGAAATAAAAAGGAAAAGCAATGAGCAAAATGTTGATGACACCTAATGAAATGGCTATTCTTTTACTTATAATTTTCCGTGCTTATTGTCACTTGTGAAGTTTGGCAAAGTCATTGTTTTTAACAACTCTGGTTTTTGGCTTGTAACCATTACTGATAATATGCTAAGTTCAAGGATTGGCCATATAATCTTACTTTGTGTCGAAGCCCTTTACAAACTCATTGAAAAGCTTCACTACATTTTTAGCATGTGCAATGATCTCTGTATAAATTATAACATCATGTTTATTGTGGGTAAAGAAAATGCAATAGAGTTATATGTTAATAACTGACATTATTTGTTATTTTCCCACTCAGCATTATATGGCTCATTCTTTTTTCATTTTTTTTGGCATTCAGGTATTTTTATGAAAAAGAAAAACACACAGAGTTAAAGATTCATGTCAAGACATTACACCCTTTGCTACAACTCACTAGTCAAGACATTACACCATTTGCTACAACTCACCAACCAATCTAATGAACAAGATTCAAAGGAGACAAAACCAAACAAGGGAGAGACTACAAGCAGAGAAAAGCATGATCACTACTTAGATTAAGACAAAACAGTAAAGTATTTTTTAGTGGTTGAGTAGGGTGTTCAAATGAACCTTGCCCTTGTTGTATGTTCATGGAATGAATTTGAACTTCCAAGAAGAAGAATGCAATTTAGGACAGCAGATTGAATGAGAATCTTGATACTATTATAGGTGGAGTCAATAGTGATTTCTCTGTGTGATAAACTTCTAGATTCATGTTAATAGTGATTTTTTGTGTGTGATAAATTAGCAATGGATAAAACCAATGAAAATTTTTTCATTGTATTAGCACCGAAAAATTATGTTGCTAAAAAAATCAATGAAAAATTATTAAACCTGTCACATTTTTTTTTCCTGAAATTTTCTAATCTAAAATAAAACCTATCACATTCATGTGAAATAAAACCAATCACAATTCAAAATATAGGACAGAGGTCCCGCGAGGTATGTGGCGGTAAACGAAGGTCTGGTGAGGGTTGTGGCAGGAGATAGAGGAGCTAAGGAGGAGGGAGATAAGATTTTAGGGACTCTTTTTCACATCTAGTATAATAACGTGAGTTAGGGTTTTTTTTTTTTTTTTTTTTTTTTTTTTTTTTTTTAAGATGTTATTAGGTGTATTAGGATGTATTGATTTTACAATGAGTCTTAAGTAAAAAGCTAATGTAGCATGTCCTTATTGGTGGTTGTAAACCAAAGGGTTTACACCCCGTCCTTATTGAATTTATTCTCTTAGTTTAGATATGACCTTGTTAATTTCAATATGAAATCAACAAATGGAGAGGTATAAATTTGAATATTTTTGGTAGGTAGATCATGAGAGTGAGAGCTGCTTGAACTTAAAAAAAAAATACTCAATTAGAATTTTAAAGATTCACTTGGTTGATAACTATTGATGTAAAACAAAGCCATCACTCATCACAATTGATTTATTATGTAATGATATAATCATTGCATAAAATATATCAATTTATGTTACATTAATAATTTACTTTTTAGTTGCCACTTCAATAGCTTTATAGTCTAACGTTTTCCATGACAAACTTTAGGCATTATCTTAGAATTTGCTTTAAATTTTTTACAATTCATGAAAAACTGCTTGTAAGAATACTAGTTAAACGAGTACACAAATTGCTCATCATTGGTCTATTATTCCCTTTTGATTAGGAAAGAAAGTAGAAGTAGCTTATTGAACTACTCCATTAATATGCTTAGTTTTTACTTCACAATTTAAATTTTCTTATTATGATATAATTGATTTTGATAATATATATATATATATATATATATATATATATTAAAAAGTTAATAAAATTGATTACTTTATAAAAATCCACTGAAAAGGTACAACAGAAGTTACAGAATATTGTATTATTATTATTATTAAGTTTTTTCAATGAAATTTGTATTTGAATAAATGATAATAAGTTACAAATTCTTTTAAAAATAATTATGTTGGGATAAGATTCTCCCCCATTAAATCCTTCAATTTCCTCAAACTTTTTAGTCAAATGCAAGACATTTAATATTTATTTAATTTTGTATGATTGATAAAAATTTAAAGAAAGTTGACTATTTAAATAGGAGGGGATCTTATTCTTATCCCAATCTAAATTAGCTTAATTAATGGGAGGTATCCCTTAGAAGATGGGGTTAGGGATTTTGAACCCAACACCTCATGGATTTCGTGATGTTTTTAGAACCATTATACCAACTTATTGAGGTTTTAATTATTTAGTTTAGATATGAGCTTGTTAATTTCAATATGAAATATATTAAAAAAAAAAAGTATAAATTTGACTATTTGTTGGTAGGTAGATCATAAGAGCTGCTTGAACTTAAAAAAAAAAAAAAAAAAAAAAACAAAAAAAAAAAAAAACTCAATTAGAATTTTAAGATTCACTTGGTTGATAACTATTGATGTAAAACAAAGTCATCACTCATTGCAAGTGATTTATTATAACAATGTAATTATTGGCATAAATTATATTGATTTATGTCACATTAATAATTTACTTTTTAGTTGCCACTTCAAGAGCTTTAAAGTTTACTGCTATTTATTGATTTCCTTATGAAAAGAATTGAAATTCAAATTCCCATTTTCCAGTTTTTGTAACAATTAATTATTTAAGAAAGAAATTACTTTTTTAAAAGGGAAAAAAGAAAAACAAAATTTACTTTCAGGTCCCATGCTATGAACCACATAAAGAAAAGATAGAAAGTAAAAGTAATCCCTTTAAGAATTGTTACTAATATTGTAGGCAAGACTACAAGAGTTGGCAGTGAAAAACGTGGTTGTTTTGGTAATATTAGGTTATAATAGATATTTTCTGTTGGACCATAAATATTATAGAAGGTGCATATGCCGTAGATTGGGGGTGTATGGCATATGCACCTTTTGTAAGCCTCGGCTAAACTAGGTCGGAAATGAGATTTTTGGCTTAGTTCTTGGGTCATAGTTAGGCTTGGGCTTAGATTGTATTAGGCCACTTTCAAGTTAATCTGCTCATTGGGCTCTACCCATGATATTGATAATTTTGGTAACAAATTGATTTCTTGTCATTGGTATTGAGGGTTTGGGAATAAGTCAAAATGAAATGCGATGTCCACACCTATCGTTAATGATAATTTGGCCCTATGAAAACTAATAGACATAGACACGTATATGGTAATCAAAATTTAATTGAGGGCAGCAAAGAGAATGTACCATGCATATGAACCCAGGGAATTAAGAGAGATATGAAGCTCCAAAATTTGGTACTTTTGTGGATGCAGTGAAAGTGTTATCTTATAAGCTCTATTATGTAATACCTATCAAAACTTTTATTTTCAAAAAATAAAAGCAAGTTACTGTCTTTTCAATTTGGTATTTTGTGGATGTGGGAGGTGTTTGTCAACATATGATGACTTATAAGTACCATATTGGACTCTTGGTAAATTTCATGACAATTGACTTATAAGCACCAATTGGACTCTTTGGAAACTTCACAGCTACCATTCAACATAATAAGGCCATGATGAGAAAGGAGGGGGAATTTCATTCAAATGAGAAAAGGAGAAAAGGATAGCAGAATATATGGTACAAGGCCAGAAAAACACAAAAATCCATAAGCAATTAGGTATAGAAAGAAAAGAAATGGACCCTTAGGTAGGTAAATATGAGTTCGGGGAAAGACAAACATAATTGAAGGGGAGCCACAATGTGTGGTTGGCTGGTGAAGTGGAAGAGTAAGCTATGAATTATATCTCCTCACATAGAAAGAGCCAAACCATTTGTCAGTGACTTCAAATTCTTGGCTTTGTTAATCTAGAGGATGACATAATTGGCCGACGACCATCGACTCTTGGGAAATTTCATGACAATTAATTTCAAGGTTCCTAGACTTTCCTTTTCAATTTGTGGACAAACTTCTTCATCAATTATTTAATTTTTATTTTTTGTTCTGTTTGTTTATAGTTAGATAGCTCCAACAAATAGAAATCTAATATCAAAATATTGGGAAAAATGACAAGAGACCCCTTGAATTATGGAGTAGTAGTCATTACACCCGTTGAACTTTTATTTTGGTCAATTTATTTCTCAAACTTAACAAATTAGCCAAATTAATGCATCTGTTAAGGCTTCTGTTCAAATTAACGACACTCACGTTGACACCCACGTGCAATAGCCAAACACCCAAACCACCTGAGAGAGAGAGAGAGACAAAGCTAGAGTTCAAGCTCAGAGAGAAGCTGAGAGGAAAGAGACACCATGATATTGTCGGAGTTCATGATCCTGCCGCCGCTTACCGTACCCACTGCCGATCTCGTTGTTCCCACTGTCGATCTCGCCATCCTTGGCTCCTCTAGACTTGCTTACTAAAAATGATATGGTCTCTTCAGTGGATTCTTAATCCTTTCTTGGATTCTCCGTGAAGTTGCTGTTGGATTCAATCATTTCAAAGCGTATATTTTGTTTTTTTTGAGGTAAAAGATAGAAAAAATGTCATTATTAAAACGTATTTTTTGCTTAGTTTCCAACGTTTTTCAAGTCGTGTTTTGTCAGTCTGGGTTAATTTGCTTAGTTGATGCGTTCTTTATTTGGGATTGTTTAGTTTGATTTTGATATGGTGTGTTAGTTCTTGTATATTGGTGATTGATATTCTTATGAAGTTTGGCGATGTCGCAGCCCCTCCGTCCCTTGAGCTTCTCTGTGTGTAGACTCCCAAACACACTATTTCTATCAGAGTTGAACTCTAGCTTGCGAATTGCGATGGTTGGACCACGAAGGGCGGCTGTCACTCTCTCATTTGAGCTTCTCTTTCTAGTTTCTATCAGAGTTGAACTCAGTTTTAGTGGTTGATTAAAAAAACACCTTTAGTAATTTAATTGCACGTGAGTGTCGTTAATTTGAACTGAAAGACTTAACAGGTGCATTAATTTGGCTAATATGTAAAGTTTAAGGAGTAAATTGGCTAAAATAAAAGTTGGGGGTGTAATGGCCACTATCCAATAGTTCAAGGGGTCTCTTGGCATTTTTCTCCAAAATATTTACTTAACTTGACTGACTTTTTTTATTATTTATTATTTTTATTATTTTTAATTGCATGCAATTGATTGCAATTTTTTCTTGTTGTGCTTTTACTTTTGGAAAACACAAAAAGTATTTCTTGCTTTCGGCCATGTCCATGGGGCAACCCCACGCCAAACCCACATAAGTGGATTACACAAAGATTTGCCAACTTTTATATATATGGGAGGGTATCAAATGCAAACTTTTCTTTTGAGGTGGGTCACAGACAAACTTTACAACCAACTACTCTTCTTTCTCAATGCGTTCAGTTCTTAATTGTTTCATTTGCTTTGTTTGGAGAGAAGGCATGATTTGTGGAAAGAGTGGTAAAGTTTCTTACGTACGTTTGAATAGATATTAGTGTGGAAAACGCCTGTTTACAGTGCTGGTTGTCTTTTACCAGGTACCTCCTTGGAAGAAAGGAAGAAAAATTGTAGACGCATGTTTACAGTGTTCTTTTTACAAAAAGATATGCATTATTTGTTTTCTCCTACACCCCACTCCCATACTTTCTTCTCTTCGGTTGCATTCAAACGCATTACCTGATGCACTGATCTGATTCCTATTTCTTTCTCTGATTCAATTCACTCATTTCTTAATCTTCTGTTTATAGATACCATGATGGCTTTCCTGAACAATAAAGGAGCCTCTTTTTCTTTTCCTTCCACTCGCCAATGGAATTATGATGTCTTCTTGAGCTTTAGAGGTGAAGATACTCGTGAAGGTTTTACCAGTCATTTATATAAGGCTTTGTGTGACAAAGGCTTTTACACCTTCATCGATGATAAACCTTGGAGGGAAGAAGAAATTTCGGAAGAACTTATCCAAGCCATAAAAAATTCATCGATTTTGGTTATTGTCTTCTCTGAAAACTATGCAGAGTCCATATGGTGCTTGGATGAACTTGCTGAGATTGTTGATTGTAGTGAAAAGGATCATGAGGTTCAAATTTGTCCAATTTTTTACAATGTTGATCCATCAGAAATACAAAATCAAAAGGGTAACTTTGGAATAGCACTGGCTAATCATGAAATGAAGTTCGAGAATAATAAGGACAAGGTGCAGAGGTGGAAGGATGCTCTAAGCAAAGCCGCTAAAGTATCTGGATGGCATTACATGAAAGGGTATGTATCTAATAGATGATATCATGATTCAAGAGTTTACTAATTTTATATTGCTAATCTAGTTTGTCATAACCACTGCATGCAAAAGTATTCTATTTTGATCATATCATCTAGTATGAAGTTAGTTAGTCTACAAAGGTCCAATTACAAGTTTCTCTCATGTATTTTTATACTTCTAATATGATGTTCATATCCATGACAGTTATCAAAGATATGAATAATATTCCAATTACTTTATTTAAAAATGTGTCAGCTGTGTGTTATAACTCACAACTAGATATCTTAAATTTGTAGTTTATCTTATAGTTTAACTAATTATATGTTTTCTTATGCTATGTGATTGTCAGTTGCTCTACATATAAATCTGAATCTCACTTCATTCAAAACATGTTGAAGAGATATCAAGTGCTAAATTAAATTGGATGCCGCTATATGTTGCTAAATACCCAGTTGGAATAAATTCTCGTGTAGAGGACATAGAGTCACTTTTAGATATTGGGTTAGATGAATTTTGCATGGTAGGGATTCATGGCCTTCCCGGAGTAGGAAAGACTACAATCGCAAAAGCTGTTTATAATAAAATTGCTAAACATTTTGATGTAAGCAGCTTTTTAGTGAATGTTAGAGAAAATTTGGGGATAGATGCTGGCATAATCACACTACAAGAGCAACTTCTTAATGACATCTTAGTGGATGAAAATTGGAGAGTGGGCAACATATTTAGAGGAATCAGCTTAATAGAGAAGAGACTTCGTTGTAAAAAGGTTTTTTTAATTCTTGATGATGTCGATGATTTGACAAGAATAGAGAATTTGCTTGGAAAATGTAATTGTTTGCTCCTAGAAGCAGAGTCATTATAACATTAAGAGATAGATGCTTGTTAGCTGCCCTTAAAGAAAAACTTTGTAAAAGTTACAAGGTCAAGGGATTCAAGGTTGAGCAATTAAACAAACATGAAGCTCTTCAACTCTTCAAAGACCATGCCTTTTCGGGAAACAAACCTCATGATGAAGATTATTCTAAACTTGCAACTAAATTCATAGATTTTGCCAATGGCCTTCCACTAGCTCTAGAAATAATAGCTTGTGATTTGTGTGGAAAAGCTAAAGATGAATGGGAAAGTGCATTAGATATTTATAACAAAATCCCCAATGAAGACATTAAAAAAATACTTAGAGTAAGTTACGATGGATTGCATGAAACAGAGAAAGATATTTTTCTTGATATTGCATGCTTCTTCAAAGGTTGGAACAAAGATTATGTTGTAAAGATATTAAATGCTTGTGAATTACGACCTGGCTTTGGTATTCCGAGACTTGTTAATAAGTGTCTCATAACTGTTGACGGCTCTGGTAGATTGTCAATGCATGACTTGATACAACAAATGGGTAAGGAAGTTGTTCGACAACAAGCACCAAATATTCTCAGAAAACGTAGCAGGTTATGTTTTTATAAGGATTCACTTAAAGTACTAACTACAAATAAGGTATAAGTTCTTTTTCTTCATTTGTTTTGTTCTTTAAATTTTTTTCATTACTAGCTACAAGTATTTTATTTGTTGTTTAATTTTTTTTAACATTTTATAAAATATTAGTTCATCAGTATTTTTTGTTTTTTGCTTAAAATTTCAAAACTATTATACATTTTGAAAATTCTATCATTTTCTATGGTTGACTTGATGCTTCTCCAATTAGGGATCAAAAAACATTCGAGGCATAATGTTGCATTCACGTCAACAATTAGAGGTGCAACTACACACTGAAGCTTTCAGAAGGATGGAAAATCTCAAATTTCTAATAGTTGAGAATGTACATATTCATAAACCACTTGAATTTCTTCCCAAAAATTTAATACTTCTTAAGTGGCCCCAATATCCTTTTCACTGGCCATCAGAATATTTTGCTAAACAACTTGTTGCTGTTGAGATGCCACATAGTTGCATTAGATTGCCAAGGCTATTCATGCAGGTATGATTATGTGTATTTTTAAATTGTTTTTGTTAAATTTTTATTTCAAATTTTGTTTTAGTTAACCTTTGATTTTTTGCCCCCTACAGTGCCGGTTAGAAAATTTGACAGACATCGATCTTCAAGGTTGTAAATTTATTACGATTTTACCTAAATTATGGGTCCCAAATTTAGAGAATTTGAACCTCTCTTATTGTGAAAACTTAGTTGAGATTGATGAATGCTTTGGATATCTTGAAAAGCTTAGAATATGGTATCTCAATGGTTGCATAAAACTTCAGTTTCTTCCAAGCCAACTCAGGTTGAAATCTCTTTATTCTTTTTATCTTACTGGCTGCTCAAGGCTTGAGAAGCTCCCTCATTTTCATCAAGAAATGGAATGTTTAAAGGGTTTATATTTAAGTGGGAGTGGTATTAGAGAGGTGCCTTCATCAATCGAGCATCTCACTAAGCTTAATACATTAATCCTTCATAATTGCAAAAACCTTCGGGATCTTCCAGATAGCATTTATAAATTGCGAAGGCTTCGGGAATTGTGGACTTCTACTACCAAATTGAGACCGATGTGCAATTCTTTTGATAGCTCTTCCGAGGGCTATGAATTATATCTTTTAACGATGCCTAACTACTTCCCTGCATTGGAAATTTTAAGTCTATCTTCAAACAATATTGTTACCATCCCTGAAAGCATTAGCAGATTTCCCAAATTAAAATACCTTTCTATTACGAATTGCAAGCTTCTTCATGAAATTCAAGGACTTCCCCAATCGATAAGAGAGGTTCATGCGAACAATTGCATGTTGTTGGATACCCAATCAGCAAGCAGGCTATTGAATCAGGTCTCTCTCTTTCTAAATACCTTACGAGATTTGCTAAATGAAAACATATCTTGAATTTTCTAATTGCATGCAGGTAATAGAAATGACTGGGATTTTACCAAATAGAGTATGTGGCAGTGCAAGAAGCACCAATTACTTCCCATCTGAAACTGAAGATGGAGACATATCAATGGATCGGCAGTTCTCCAATTATTTCCCATCTGAAACTGAGGGCGTTGAATATGAAGATCGGGACGTTTATCGAATTATGATTTTTTGGGGAACTAAGATGCCAGAATGGTTTAATCATCAAAGTGTTGAAAATTCCATATTTTTCTGGGCTGGTCGCAAATTTCCAAAATTGGTTGTCTGTGTTGTTCTTGGACGAGAGGGCTTTTATGGCTCTGTTGACATTTCCATCAATAGTTATAAAAAACGTGAATATGAGCATATTAGACACTCTGGAAATAATTGTAATCTACATTTATTTTCTCCACCTCAACGGTCTCTACAGGAGCATTTGAATGAATCAAATCCAACTGACCAGAATCATGTTAAGGTTTCATATAGAATCCATTACCAGAATCTTGTTGATGTTACATATAGAAACGCGAATGGTATAAAAAGGTGGGGGGGGTCCACGTAGAATGCACCTGTCCTTCTCAAGAATTTGCTATACCTAACTTGCCCCTTATCACGGCTGGACATGATGATGAAGTTGATTACAACAAATGAATACAACTTAGCCTTGGTGGTTTTTGTTTGTTAACTTCAGTCTCTATTCATTGTCGTTTCTTTCTGTTTTCTTCTTGCATTTGATGACAAGGTATGTTTCCCCTTTTGATAATACTGTTTCATTTGTGTCTTTTACCCAACGGCAAAGGATATCATATCAACTTATAAATATTTATTGTGTTTCTGTAAAAACAATTGGGAACTGAATAAGTTTCTGAACTGAATAAGTTTCTGTAAAAACAATTGGCAAAGGATGTCACAATTGTGTCTTTTTTGGTTAATGAAATTGATTGGGATGGTTGCAGTTGAAGTCACTGGTAGGCCCTAGATTTCCTTCTACCTTGGATGTGAGCTCAGTCTTGTCTTCTTTTGTATGATTTTGTTTTTTTATATCTGATTTGTCAAACTGAGATGCAAAATTTCTGCTCAGCTTACCATGTGGCCTTATTGTGGTGAGGAAAAATCTTGCAATTGTTTCCTGGTTTTATTTATTCGTTTAGACTTAATTGGTTTCTTAATTTAAAATGGCTGTGCATTTTAATTTCGAAGAAATGCACATTTTTTCTTATTTCTTATTGTTGTTATTTTTCCGAAGTAATGAAAAAGTCTAAGAAATGGGACACAAGAAATGCAAATTCTGGAACAGCTTTCAAGATTATCTTCTGTATAATCCTAACAAGTTATGAGGCTGATATAATACTGGCCAAAATTGTGTGCAGTGACATCTTCCTTATGTGTAATTCTATATTTTAAACATCGTAAGCATTAGATAGTATTTCAATTAGGTAGTATCACTGTCCTCTGCCATTATTTCTTCCGGTTCAACCTGAATTACTTGAATTTTACAACTAGTGAACAAATCTATCAAAGGCCCATGTAAATATGAAAATAAAATTACATTCAATGCTTAACTGGACAAATGAATTAAAGTTAGATTTTATTCAAGTTCATTAAAATCCAACTCTTTTATTCTTTAAGAACAAGCCACATTGCTTTGGCCACGGACTGTTTGTAATATTGATGCAAAAGGGACATCTCCTGAGATAGTTCTTCTAACTCCTATAGATAAATTCATAATTCATAATTCACCATTATCACATTGCTTTGGCCACGGTCTGTTTGTAATATTGATGCAAGAGGGACATCTCCTGAGATAGTTCTAACTCCTATAGATAATTCCTAATTCATAATTCACCATTATCACATTGCTTTGGCCACATTCTGTTTGTAATATTGATGCAAAAGGGACATCTCCTGAGATAGTTCTAACTCCTATAGATAATTCATAATTCACCATTATCATATTGATGCACAAGGGACATATTCTGAAATAGATACAACTCCCTTACATAATCCTGAACTATCATAAATGAGAAAAATGTATAACCAATTCCATCAAATAATGGGAAAGAAAATTAAATAATCCCATGCAGGGTGAAGAGATGTTCCCATTTATGCAGCAGCAACAGAGGCACTCTCACTCTCTGTACATTGAAATCGAACAAATGTCATCCTTCATCAAAGAGGAAATGAAATATAATTTTGAAACAAGTAAATACTCAAAATTCTGATAGCAAATATAACAAGTTTTTCATAATTTTTACTTGAAACATTGGGGAATCACTGTTAACATCTTAGAAGAAACCACCCAGTGGAAGATCATAATTCTCGGGGAAAAACAGCAACAAAAATCATAATGACTAGTAGTAGGTAATCCATGTCATATAGGTACCAGAAAACTAATATATGATTCGTTCAAACCATGCATATGACAAAGAGAATTCCATTGGCACTCCTTTATGCTAAATTCTGTGTCAAAAACTTCAGCTGTAATATCAAAATTTCATTGTAGTTTTATTTTTTTATTTCTATATTTTTGCACTGTATCAAGCTTTGCTGAATTGCATGCAGCAAAGACTCAATGGGAAGTACTGATTATAGATGAAGCTGCTCAGCTTAAGGAATGTGAATCCACCATTCCTTTACAACTTCCTGGCAACTGCCTCCCTATTCTCATTGGGGATGAGCGGCAACTTCCTGCAATGGTTAAAAGCAAGGTTTAAAGTTTTATCTGTCTTTCTGTCTTTACGAATTATTAATAGATTTCATGTATCCTTAAAATTTGCTATTATCTGGTTTCTGAGAAAGCTGAATTTGGAAGAAGTTTGTTCCAGTGGCTGGTATTACTAGGACAAAAGAAAGAACTTCTTATTGTCCAGCACAGGATGCATCCATCCATAAGCTTATTTCCAAATAGGGTGTTCTATGCAAATTAGATTTTGGATGGCCCCAATGTCAAAGAAAGAAGGCAGGAAAGGAGTTTCCTTCAGGGAAATATGTTCGGCTCCTACTCTTTCATTAATGTAGCACATGGAAAAGAGGAATTCAATAACAGCCACATTCTCAAAAATATGGTTGAGGTTGCTGTGGCGTCTGAGATAGTTGCAAGCCTTTTCAAAGGTATGTCTAAATTTGGAACTAATCCTAATCTCAATTTCGTTGAAATGTTAGACTAGGAATTTTAAATTATGGTCAGCTTGATGATAGATCATTTTATGAGTACAATGACTCACTTTTTTATTTGTTTCTCTTGCCACAGCTAAAGAATCTATTTGCACAAATAAGAAAGTTAAAGTTGGTATCATCTCACCATACAAGGCACAAGTCTTTGCAATTGGAAAGAAGGTGAAAAACTACAGTGCTGATTCTAATGATGACTTCTCAGTTAGTGTTCGCTCTGTTGATGGGTTCCAAGGTGGTGAGGAGGATGTGATAACTGTCTCTAATGGAGTAGTTGGTTTTCTTAAAAATCATCAAAGAGCAAATGTGGCACTAATCCATGCAAGGTAATACATTC